>NC_141158.1:126326218-126626218 GCF_053477565.2 Lygodium microphyllum
TGAGCTAAAATATGCATTACTTGCTGATTAGCCTCTTAAACAGCCTCAAAACACACTAAAAATGCTATTTTAGAGTAAAACCCTAAAACGGGGAGCGGTTCGAGAGAGTTCAGTGGAAACCCTAAAAAGGGGAGCGGTTCGAGAAAGTTTAGTGGAAACCCTAATTTTTGGGGCACCCTTCTACATCTATAAATAGACAAGCTGCCCCCATTCAGCCATTATCCTTGTTTTGCAGGTTACACCAGCCAACATACCCTCTGCTGTTGTTGGCGCCTAGTTTCCAGCCTGCAGCCTGCCTCCATCTGCTGTCCAGCCATCATCGACTATAGCCACATCATCTTCAGTCTGTCCATTGTTGTAGGCGACAGTTATCAGCTGCTGGCGATTGCTCCAAACTGTCCCAGATTGCTGTTCAACCTGCTATCCATCATCTCTAGGGTTAGCGAGTCTGCGTTTTCAGCATTGCAGGCCCTGACACTCTCAAACACTGTTTCAGCCTGCTGTTTACAGCAGACTGTGCACAGTTTCCAGCCCCCGATCGGTGGTACCACTGTTGCATTTACTAGTTTCCAGCCTCCAGACTGCTGTCTTTTGGTGACCAGCCTGCTGCCATTCACTATTCAGCACTCCTACACTCCAATTGGTGGTCACAGACCTGGGATCCGTCTTCCGTGGACGTCACACTCTGACTTTGCTTTGCCCTTGAGCACACTATACACTCTTACATTCATTTACAGCATTCATTCACTTTAGAGTTGTGTTCTCTCTCTCCCTTCTTCTGTTTGTGTTTGAGTTTCTATGTTTGAGTTTTGAGTTTTGCGTTTAGGGTTTGAGTTTTGCCCTCTGTGTCTGTGTCTGTGTCTTTGTGTTTTTGTCGTGGTCGTACACTCTGTGTGTCCTCAGTGCAAACCCTAGCAGTCATCTTAACATGGTATCAGAGCTGGTGCTCTTGTAAAGAGTATCTTGCGGATGTTGTTGAGAGCTAGTCTTTGTGCGAGGCACACAATACGACTTGTAACCGAATCACAATGTCCCAGACACCTTCTTCTCTAGTTCTTATGATGTCTTATCAGGCTTCTCCATCATTGGAGGCCCTGAGACGGCATTATGGACTCGGTGAGGAGGATGACACTCCACCTTCACCAGATTTCACTAACATGACAGAGGAGGACTTTGAGGAGTACTATCATACCAAGTACGGTGATGTTTACACCTCTCCTACCAATTTTGCTACCACATCCGGACCGGTTGGTGAGGCTGGCTACCTCTCCGATCATGGAGGACATACGGCATTTGGAACGTTTGGTGATCCATCATCATCATCTCAGCCAAGTCCAATGTCAGATTTGTACAATTCTTTTGTGTTGCATGAATCAAAACCCTCGTCTGTTTCTTCTTTTGAGGTACAGGATCCGGATGGTTTTGCGTATGTGAACTTCAATAGAGGGGGCTCACAAAGCATACGGAATTCAGGTACATCTACAGCTTCTGTTTCATTTGAGTATATTACACACACTTCTCACTTCCCTCCCATCCCACCCTCTTCTATATCACACCTTGATCATCTCTCATCATCTTTTCAAAATCTTGGATTGCACTCCACATCTGCTTCACACATCCTAGGGGTTGGATCTTCCATCTCCGCTCCTAGCACCTTTTCCTTCTCCACCCCATTCTCTACCTCTTTGCACCATGGTACTTCGTTAGGGGGAATGCCACCCTTTAACACAGTGCCTCTCACCTTTCAGCAAATGAACACACCCATAACTTCCAGGTTGACTGTGATGGGCATTCGCTCACTATCCCTAGCTTCATATCTCCCATGACTACTCATACGCAGGGGTTTCTATCCTCAGTTTATGGTGCATCTTCACACTCTCCTTGGATTACACCTACGCAGGGATTCCCATCGTCTGCTCACTGTGTTCCCGTCCCACCTGCTTGGTTTCCTCATGTGGTTACCATGCCCATGCTTAGTCAACCCATCCCTACCTATGGATCCACCTTGCACACTACACGCATGCCTGGTGAGCACTATGGGGCCCATTTCCAAGTGTACTCCACTCCCCCATCCTACCCACACTATACTTTTTCACACTGTCTATCTCCAAGCACTACGACTCCTGTTGTAATGGCTAAGAATGCCTTCACGGATAAAACATGTTTTAATGGGTCAAATTTTACCACTTGGTTTAATGTCATGCAACAAGTGCTTGAGTGTCAAGATGTTTGGGACCTCGTCATTGGTCTAGAGGCTATGTTGGACCCTCGACTAGCTTACCCTGATTACATTTGTCAATGGAGAGCTTGCAATGCCACAGCCAATGTTGAATTGATGCAGGGATTGCTTCCTGAGTTTCACTCTCAGTTGTAGCACTTCCCGCTCGCGTTAGAGCGTTGGAGTCACCTTCTTGACCGCTATGCGGCTCGTGATCATACTCGGCGCATCAATCTTGACTTTGAGCTTCAAGAGTTCTCTCTTAAGGAAGGGGATGATCTGAAAGTCAAGCTGGCTGACTATAGGAGGTTAGTTGCTGAGTTTGCCACTATTGGCTCTCCAAAGTCAGATGACGATCATGTTACATTCTTCTTGAATAAGTTGCCCGCAAAATACTTCAATTTCATTGAAGACATCATCTCCCAACCTCAATTGCCAACCTTCTGCGAGTTTGAGTGCCAGTTCTTGCGTTACTCTTGCGTTACGCAAGGCTACATGATCAAGTCCACAAGAAATCCTCATCATAGCCTTATTCAGAGTAGAGAGGGTTGGTTGCCTCTGCTTCGGGAGGGAAAACCACTAGTGGCAAGAACTTGCTAGATGCGAAGGCAAGCCAATCAAAGGGTGACTCCTCTTCCTCAGATGGAACCAAATAATCAAGACCTCTCTGGCAGCAACTCCCTAAGAAAAACCGGTTTTGCACATACTGCCATAGAGCAGGCCATGTGGACAAGGAGTGTCGCTCTAAGACCCAAGTTCTTCCACGTAAAAAGCCTCAGTAGACCGCTGGGACTCCACAGTCTAGTGGGGCTACGCCTTCTGCTTCTACTTCATTTGCTCCTTCAGCACTTGTTGCTGCTGTTGAACATGTGGCTCGAGTACAGCCTCAGCAGCCCATCTCTTTCACTACCCTTGAGGGATTTGTTGACTAATCTGCAGGTTCCGATTCCGTTGCACTTCATGTATCTATCTCACTTTCCTCCCCACTTTGTTAGGTGTTCCCTTGCAGAGCACTGCTACTGGACGTATGCGATGGTGGCCATATTCTTAGACTAGCATATCTCTAGGTGCTTTCGGATACCCTAGGTCAGTCTAGTATTCATTTTTCGCACTCTTAGAGTCGGGCCCATAGGATTTTTGTCTCTACATTTTAAGTCTTCCGCTGTATTTACTCACACGCACATACACATTTGCATCTTTGCACTTGTTTCTTTAGTTAGCTTTACATTTTAGTTTAGTTTTGTTTTTGGAGCATCTCACTATTGACCTCTGTGATTGTAGACTTTGATCTCCTTTGTAGGTTTTGTTTTAAGTGTAGGGCTAACATGCAGGTTTGCCCAGTCCTACTTGGATTGGCGACTTGGGATGCGCACCGTTCCTTCATGGTTTTATCATCCTTGGAGTTTTGCTCTTCTATCAGTATGGAGGCTTCCCCTCCCGAGGCGGATTGTGCAGCATCTCTCTTGATGCTATCATGGCGGTGACTTCTACCCAGCTCTTCCAGCTGGGATGCTTCCTCCTCCTTTTCATTCCTTATGGTTCTCGGCACCACACGACGACCGACATCAGGCTCCTTTTCCTTCTTCGGCATCTACATCCAGGTTGAGAGGGGATTCCTACCCTTCTTGGTATTCTACAGGCTTCAGCACTTTGTCTTCGATATCAACTTCTCCCCCCTGTTGTGCCTTACCCTTTGCATTGCATGATTTCATCATCTTTGTACTAGGGCACTTGGGCAAGTGAACAATTTCCCCATGAGGGACATTGCCCAAGTGGCACCTGCTGCATGAGCATTCTTCAGCATGTAGCATACTTTGCATCTCGTTATGCAGAGCACCATTGGAGCGGATCCTAGGTTGTTTCCATCGGCGGCTGTTGTTACCACATCACCGTCCTTCTTCATCACATGGATACCTCATCGCCTATGTTTCATCGTCATCGACACCCTGAGTGACTGGGTTAGCTTGTACTGTTTTGTGATGTGTTGGGTGTATCCTCCTTACTCTCGTCTTCTGGGTCACTATTCCTCGATCGGCCGTATCCCATAAAATTTACCACACTTATTCAAAAAAAAAAGAAACACACACACACAAAGATTCCATGTAGTTCCATCCGCCTTTTGTAGGGCTTGGTAGGCCACTGGGCAGCCGACGTACACTCTTTGTCCGATGCCGTGTCCTCTCTGGGGTGACTACTTGGATTCTCTTGGTAAGATAACCATCGCCTCTGTAGTCTTGGTAGGCCATTGGGTAGCCGACGTGCACCCTTTGTCCGATACCTTGGCTGCTTTGGGGTGGGATGCCTTGGGGTACATAAACATCACCATGGCTGGCCTAACCTTTCGGCTCAGTTTTGGGCCTGAGAGGGGGTGTTGAGCTAAAATATGCATTACTTGCTGATTAGCCTCTTAAACAGTCCCAAAACACACTAAAAATGCTATTTTAGAGTAAAACCCTAAAACGGGGAGTAGTTCGAGAGAGTTCAGTGGAAACCCTAAAATGGGGAGCGGTTCGAGAAAGTTTAGTGGAAACCCTAATTTTTGGGGTGCCCTTCCACATCTATAAATAGACAGGCTGCCCCCATTCAGCCATTATCCTTGTTTTGTAGGTTACACCAGGCCACACACTCTCTGCTGCTGTTGGCACCGAGTTTCCAGGCTGCAGCCTGCCTCCATCTGCTGTCCAGCCATCATCGACTATAGCCACATCATCTTCAGCCTGTCCATTGCTGTAGGCGATAGTTCTCAGCTGCTGGCGATTGCTCCAAACTGTCCCAGACTGCTGTTCAACTTGCTGTCCATCATCTCCAGGGTTAGCCAGCCTGCGTTTTCAGCATTGCAGGCCCTGACACTCTCAAACACTGTTTCAGCCTGCTGTTTACAGCAGACTGTGCACAGTTTACAGCCCCGGATCGGTGGTACATTGTTGCATTTACGAGTTTCCAGCCTCTAGACTGCTGCCTTTTGGTGACCAGCCTGCTGCTATTCACTATTCAGCACTCCTACACTCCGACTGGTGGTCATAGACCTGGGATCCGTCTTCGGTGGATGTCACACTCCGACATTGCTCTGCCCTTGAGCACATTGTACACTCTTACATTCATTTACAGCATTCATTCACTTCAGAGTTGTGTTCTCTCTTTCCCTTCTTCTGTTTGTGTTTGAGTTTTGAGTTTTGCGTTTAGGGTTTGAGTTTTGCCCTTTGTGTCTGCGTCTATGTCTTTGTGTTTTTGTTGTGGTCGTACACTTTGTGTGTTCTCAGTGCAAACCCCAACAGTCTTCTTAACACTCCTATGTCTACTAATGAGAAAGTATCGAATGTGGATCTATCTTTAACTGTTGTGGGTGAGGCCTCCAGCATTGGTGATAGGGGTTTCACAATATCCGGCTCTGGCAAAAGACAGAGTGGAGGCTCATGCTGCACCGAAGAGGCAATCCTTTCTTAAGCTCCTAGTTATGTGCGTGGATTGATTGTCTTTTCTAGAGAAAGGAAATGAATTACAAACATTGAAATTGCACACACTTGGTGGTTGAGTGCAATCTCGCATTCAATGTCCTAAAGCAAGAGCAATGGAAGATAGTAAAAGCCATTGCCAATGTGGGTCCATGTGAAGGATGGACCGGTGTCACATACAATGACATAAGGACGAAAAATATTGATGGAGAGAAGGACAAGATTGATAGAGCTCTCGATTCTATTTGGGCCTCATGGACAAAATATGGTCACTTTATTCTTACCATTGGATGGAGTAATGGTGAGAAACGGGCCATCATCAATATGCTTATCTTATGTTCACTTAGCACTTATTTTTTTGTGGGCCGTAGACACCGGCAAGAGGGAAAGAAAAATAACGGATGCAGTCATCTATCGCCACATTTAGTAAGCTATCATTGAGGTACACATTGTCTTTTAAATTTTTTTCTTTCATTATTCATAATTTTGAGTTTGATATTGTAAATTATACTTTAATGATTATGATTCGTGAACTTTGAAGCCTCTCTCTCTGTCTCGATTTTCTCTTTTTCCCAAGTCTCTCACTTGATTCTTGAAAGTTGAATCTTTCGAGGCTCAACTCTCTCTCTCTCTCTCTCTCTCTCTCTCTCTCTCTCTTTCTCTCTCTAAGTATTGTAATTTGTGGTTGTAGGTCGGCCCCTCGAATGTGCGTGTAAGTTGTTATCGACAATGCATTGAATTGTCGGCGCACGGGCCATTTGCTTGAGGTCGAGTTTTCCACAATTGTGTGGATTCCATATGCAAGTCATTGTTTGGACTTGCTTATGGAGGACATCGGGAAGCTCAAGTGGGTGAAGAGGATGGTTCACAAAGCTATCTCATTTGTCACCTTCTTCACGGTAAAGGTGAAGGTGCTTGCGATGTATCACGAGCATAGCACACTCGAGTTGAAGAAGCCTTCTTCAATTTAACTCGGTTTTCTTATATGTAGTTGTTACTTGAGTGCCTTTATGAAGTGTGGTCTGCTAGACAATGGTGTCCACTCTATGGAGTGAGTGGGATGAGCATGAGACATGCGAAAGCCATACAACGCTTATGCCTTAACGAGGAGTTTTGGTAGTAAGTGTTGAGCTAAAATATGCATTACTTGTTGATTAGCCTCTTAAACAGCCCCAAAACACACTAAAAATGCTATTTTAGAGTAAAACCCTAAAACGGGAAGCGGTTCGAGAGAGTTTAGTGGAAGCCCTAATTTTGGGGTGCCCTTCCACATCTATAAATTGACAGGCTGCCCCCATTCAGCCATCATCCTTGTTTGCAGGTTAGACCAGCCCACACACCCTCTGCTGCTATTGGCGCCCAGTTTCCAGAGTGCAGCCCGCCTCCATTTGTTGTCCAGCCATCATTGACTGCAGCCACATTATCTTCAGCCTGTCCATTGCTGTAGGTGACAGCTCTCAGCTACTGCTGGCGACTGCTTCAGACTGTTGTTCAGCCTGTTGTCCATCATCTCCAGGGTCAGCCAGCCTGCGTTTTCAGCATTGCAAGCCTTGACACTCTCAGACACTGTTTCACCCTGCTGTTGCTGTTTACAGCAGACTGTGCACAATTTCCAGCCAGTGATCGGTGGTACACTGCTGCGTTTACTAGTTTTCAGCCTCCAAACTGCTGCGTTTTGGTGACCATCTTGCTGCCATTCACTATTCAGCACTCCTACACTCCGACTGGTGGTCACAGACTTGGGATCCGTCTTTGGTGGACATCACACTATGACATTGCTCTGCCCTTGAGCACACTGTACACTCTTACATTCATTTACAGCATTCATTCACTTCAGAGTTGTGTTCTCTCTCTCCCTTATTCTGTTTGTGTTTGAGTTTTGAGTTTTGCATTTAGGGTTTGAGTTTTTGAGTTTTGTGTTTAGGGTTTGAGTTTTGCCGTCTATGTCTGTGTCTGTCTCTTTGTTTTTCTATCGTGGTCGTACACTTTGTGTGTCCTCAGTGCAAACCCTAGCAGTTTCCTTTACAGAAAGTCTGTGCCATTGTCATTGTCGTGAGTCCCTTTTATAGAGTGTTATGCATGAGTGATTGCGAGCGGTCCATCATGGGCCTTCTTGTTCATTTCTTTAGAGCCGTATTGGTGGAGGCACGTGCTTGCACAGTGATTGTAGAGATACAACATGCATATGTTTTAGAGATAGCAGAGAGGAGATAAGTATGGATGCTTAAGTCTATCGATGGTTTTGTAGCATTGGTACATTTGGCCTACGAGTCTTCGGCGGTCATGAACGATAGAGAGCTCGATTTAGATCAACTTGCATATTTGACTCATGTGGTCCTTGTGGATGGTCACAATGCAGTGCTAGAGGACCTAGAATGCTATGCAGATCAGAGAGGGCATGTGGCATTTGCTTCTCCCACTTGTTGGAGAAGAGAGTCACTTGTGAAGTCTCTATTTTGGTGGCAAAACTTTGGATACGTGCTAATAGACCCTTCTGTCCTTAGCCATGAGAGTCCTTGCTTAGGATTGCTCTTCAGGTGCATGTGAGAGAAAATGAAGTGTCTATTTTCTCATTCACATGAAGATTCACAATTGGCTTAGAGCACAACAATTAGAGCAGCTAGTCTATTACTGTACTAACTTACACATGATGAGGGCTATGATGAGCATGGGTAGTCTAAAGTAGGTAAACACTTAACTATAAAATTTAAAATTTTTTGGTTTTAACTTTAAAGTTTATACTTTACAATTTAGACTTAAGTATTTACAATCTTGTGTGCATTATGTAGGTGAATGTTGATACATTCAAGTTGATAGCGATACTCTTTTGAGTGTATATTAAGAGGTGAATGAGGAGGAGCATATGAACTTTACAGAGACCTATAAAGAGCTTATAGCGGCAAATACTTCTGACACTTACAGTCAGTGTGCTCATGGGCGAGGAGTTCGAGTAGGTGGTGGCAGGGGTATGGTCATTCGGCACCCTTAGACATTGAGGAGGGTTGGTTTGAGTGGTTTGCAGACATATGTGAGGCGGAGCTCTACTAGCTCCTATCTCGTGCCTCGTGATGATGACATCCCCCCCCTTGCCTACATAGTTGGCGCCTAGGGAGCCATTATTTGATGATGATGGTAACCTCATTAGCGAGGATGAGTATGAGAGTATCTCATCATCCGATGTCGAGGAGTCATTCTTAGACTCTCTTGATGAACACTCAGATGGTTTAAATGATGATGATGATATCATGATAGTGATGCCTCATCATAGGCCTCCTCTTTTTTTGTATATATTGTCTATCAGAATGTGCCAATTTCGGGTAGTATTCATGTAATTTGTGTGGTGTGGACACTTATTAAAGTGTCAATGTAGTGTGTGTATATCTAGTATCTCAGAACATTAAAGTAGTGACACTAAGGTCTAGAGTAAATAAACCTAACTTAGTTAGTTAGTGGAAGGCTGGTTAGGTCAATCTATGACCTAAACTGGAGTTGCACTTTCACTCTTTCTTTCAGTTTAGCAAGTATACTCTACTCTCTTGCTTCAGCTCACTCATTGTTACTGTCTCTTGTTTCTCTCGCCTCCATAGCTGGTGCCATTTCTTGCATTCAATATCAGACCAGATTTTGTGCATAGGTTTTGCTCATCCACCATCAGGTGGTGTGCTC
Organism: Lygodium microphyllum; assembly: GCF_053477565.2. Classification (NCBI taxonomy): domain Eukaryota; kingdom Viridiplantae; phylum Streptophyta; class Polypodiopsida; order Schizaeales; family Lygodiaceae; genus Lygodium; species Lygodium microphyllum. The sequence goes on from NC_141158.1 coordinate 126,335,555, forward strand.
CGCCAGAGGTCTTGTTGCCACCAGCTTTCGTATATGTGAGGAAGAAAAGGAGATGTGAGCTGCTCAGCTCAACTGAGTTTTTGTTGCTGCTTCCGTCTCCACAGCCTACAACCATCAGGGCACCAACGACGCTACTATTGCCTGACACCACTGGCAGTCTTGCCCAGTCTACCTAGACCACTTGCAACATTGCCAGCCACCAATGCTCAACCTTTGCTGCTAGTTCGGCCACCTGCGACTCCTCTAGCTTTGCTTCCACTTTCTGCGTCTGTTTCGCCAGCATGTTGTTGCCTTGTCAGGTGCAACTGCTACCCTATAGTCATTGCCACCTCTTGCATCAGGTCTGCCATTGCTCAGACTATTTGCTGTCCTGTTGCGCCTTCTGTCCACCTCCTCCAGTTGCTGTGCCACCACCATGACTGCCCGAAGGTCCTGAATAAATTTGGGTCTTTTTGGTCTATAGGATCCAATGTGTATCATGAAGCGGATTACAATTGCTAGTTCCTGATGGCATGCGTTGTGAGGCAACATTTTGGCAAGTTTTGAGACTTTCTTTAAAAATTTGGGGCTCTTGTTTGACACACATTCCAAGGCAAACAATAGGTGTTTCAGCAGCATTCTTGCTGTGTCAATGAGATTTGGCAGAGAATATTGGGGATTTTTAGTGAACTTTGGAGAGATTCAGCATTAGATTGCTGTGAATTGTCTTTTGGCACACATTTTGAGACAAGTGCGCTACAATAGTGTATCCTTGTAAATTGTAGGGTGAGTACTAATTTATGCAACCTTGGGCACATTTGTCAAGTATTGTGACTATTTGGTACTTGCATTCTAATCCCATGTGGGGATTTTTGGTACTCAATAGAGTACATTCTATAATTCAACATGGAGTATTTGATTGCTGATTTTTGTGCATCATTGGCAGTATGGCATATCAAGGGCATAATGACGAGAGCAACATCCTTGGTGTCCTCACTCAAGAGGACAAGCTCAATGGCACCAACTACCCTCTATGGAGTTTTATGATGCGTAATCTTCTTGTGGCAAAGGATTTGTTGGACTATGTCATTGGTGATTTGCAACGACTAGGAGGTCTTGCATCTTAGATACCTTAGCCTAAAGCTAGAGGACAAGCTGCTAGTGTCGGTGCTACTACACCCCCTCCCCCTCCTATAGAGGATCGGCCGAGGTAGGACTCCAAGGATGCACAAGCCCTATCTTTGATTGCCTTGTTAGTAAAAGAGCTATTATTCTGCATATTTGGTCTTGTAGGACCTTAAAAGTAGCTTGAGATATGGTAGAACATATGTTTGCAACACGTAATGAAGCTAGGATATCTTATCTATAGAGAGAGTTGGCTTATGTAAACATGGATGAGGGTGACGATTTGAGATCACCTTACACATAAAGGATTTGCATGGGCGGTTGCTTAATGTTGATGAGGTCATTTAGGATGTAGAATTGGTAAATATCACATTGAACTCACTTCTTGAGTCGTATCTTGGGTTCCACACCTCGTTGATGTTGTCTTTTTTTTGGGGCCCGGGGGGGGGGAAACAACAGCCCCTTACATTTTTGGAATTGGAAATCCTCTTGCTATAAGAGGAACAAACTCGGAGAAATATCGCATTGCGTTCAGGTGATGTGACTATGCTCTCAAAGTACAAAGGCAAAGGAAAAGTCAAGTAGAGTGTGAAAAATCAGCAAAAGGCTGATGTGGGGCAGCCATTGAATAAAGCTTCCCAAGACACAGAATAGTCCAAGAAAAGGGGAAATGCCAATATTGCAAAAAGCCGAGTCATTATATTGATGAATGTAGGAAGCGATTGGCCACCTTCTTGTTTTACCAATTTGATAGTTGGAGAGAAGACGTAAGGATATAGAGCTTGCAATGATGAGGTTGAAGAAGAAAGCTAGGATAAAGAAATAAAGATAGATTTGATAAAAAGGATAGACTTTATGTCTGAGAGCCATGGAAGGAGATTGGATGCTCATATATGATATTAGCTTGAATAGTCATCATAGAACCATCAAGAAGGTTTTGAAGAGATGGTTTGATCCTTACATTGGGGGTCATGTATATGACAATGCTACCTATTCTCATTGCAAGCTTGATACGATAGAGTTGAATTCCTATAGTAAGAGAAGAAAAAAGACTCCGGTTTTGGTTTTCTAGGAGACATCACCTTGCAGATCTTCTGATAGTGATGCTTAAGCCAACTTTGTGGAGGAGGACTATGCATTTCTTACATGTAGTTTTGATTCTCTTTTCATCTTTGCATTTCGCCTCTACAGGGGAGCATGTTACATGTGCGAACAACAAGAGTTGTGATGTATGTGGCATTGGTTTAGTCATGATTACTATTGCAGATGGTTCAGATTTCATGTTTCTAGATGTTTTTGTTTGTGCTTGGAATCACAAAAAATACGTTTTCCATATTTATTTTCAATAAGCATGGCTTTTAGGCTATCTGGCACCATGTACGAAACACGCACAAAGAAAGTATTTGTCATTCGGGATGTTATATTTGCTGAAAATGCTGCATTTTCACATGATTAGTTTGAGATGCAAGCCACCCAAGACATTGGTGATGTCTTTGTGGGTCTTCTACCACTTTCTTTGGAGTCGGTGCTTGCTATAAATCGCCAGACAGACATATTACAGCAAGTTGCTGTTGCATCACATGCTCTTGAACAATAGGCACTTGACCTTAGATTGCCTCATGTAGTGGGAGATACAATACAGCATGAAAGGTGAAACCAGCCTTCATTCTTGGAAAGTGTGGTAATTCCTTGATCAAGCACATAATTACAACAATCAACAAATAAACATAAATTGAAATGCACAATTTACCTTAATGATCTTGGACAATAGACACCTTGTTGGTCCCAAGATTGTCTTTAACTTCAATTGCCAATGGATGTATTAGAAGTTGAGATTTCACAATGTCCTTGGCTGATCCAAAAGCCCCTTGTTGATCCAACAATTAGCAAATAAATTGGGCAATTTGCCTCTTGATTTTTACCCAAGACTTGCTCTAATTGGACTCCAACTACCCAAATGCTGTCCCAAATTTACAATGGATGGTTGGGTATCTGAACTTCTTGACAATACAACAAATTGCAGGTGTTGATTTTAGTGTATGAAGCCTTATCCTATTAGCTCGGGTTCCGAGATGGTTGGCAAACACTAATTTTTACAAAAATTTAGGGTTTACAACAAAGATCTCTTTGTTGTCCATCAAATTTGGTTGAGATCTACTCAAAATGGTTGAGAAATGCTGACATTTCCTGAGAATGGATTGGAGAAGAAGAGAGAAATCCAAGATGAGAGAGAAGTCTAATTTTCTTCGCGAGAAAACCCTACAATCTATTTGTTACCTACTTCAGCTTGCATTTAATGTAGCCACCTATTGCCATGCACCTCCAAAATGTTGTCACCTGATCAGTAATGCTGTTGCCAACCCCTAGAAGGTGTCTCCTTGCTATCCCATGCTTGCTGATTTCCTCGGATGGTTTTCTTCTGCAACAAATTGTTATTCCTTGATTAAAAAACAAACTAGTAGCTCCCTCTCTCTCTCTCTCTCAGGCTGTAAATTGACTTAATGGTTGAGAATCAGCCCCCAAAAGCATTTTCTCGGTTTACATGGACATTTTTGCCAAGTGGCAGCTTTCTAAATCCATTTTTCAGCATTATCCACCCATTTAATTAAATTTTAGAATTAAATAATCTTGAAAATTAATTTCAACCCTTTTGACTTTGCCCAAAATCAAATGTGTCCATCAATAATTAAATTGGCTAGGCCATTTGCAACTTGGAGTGGTTCCCAACCTTTGTTGACACTTAGATTGTCATTAATTAATTCATTAATGCTAGTCCCTAGTGTCACCACTGCCACTTAAAATGGGCTTTCTTCATTTAAGATTATGGTGAGGCCATTTTCTTTTCTCACCACCATAGATACATCACCTAACCCAAAAATCACCATATTTATTATATCAATCTCATTTTTTGCAAAAAAATATAAAAGTAATGCCTTTCATTATCTTGTCATAAAACTCTAATAAACGAGTAATAACCCAAGAAAGGAGACATGTAGTCTATGCCTCCACATATAGCTAACATAAACATACATGTCTAGTATGGCTGAATTATCTATCAACTTATCATATAAAGTCCAAAAAAGGGGTGAGTTTCTTTGATCCTATTGACTATATTGTTTCCCATAGAGTCTATCATGAAACACACAAGCATTATCACAACTTTTGCCTTTGATAGTCATTGCATCCTTGGGGTCCTTGACCTGTTATTATAATTGCCATGTGCATCACATGTGCTAAACAACCTTGCATATTTGATTAATAACTTAATCAAATATTATCGGCAAGATTAAAGTATCTCAAAGTTTCACACCCTTGTGGTGACAAACCTCCCCTTGAAATCCTTGCAATTGTCCTCGATTGCATTGCATTGGGCCAAAGGAAAATACTGAACTGGAATTTTCATAAGGCATCACAATCACAACATTGGCCATTGTTGTCTAACCATACCATATGCCCCAAACGTTGCTGAAAATTTCAAGCTCATATAAATACCATATAATATTGAGAAATAGTCTAGAACTGTTGCTAGAAACCCATTGGATGCATCCATAACTCGCGTGTCTCAACTGTTCTGACTTCACAACCATAGTACAACATATATTCAGTATAAACCATGGCTGAAATTGTCAATGGCATTCACTAACATGTTGTTGTCCATGGAACTAGCTACAAGCCGTTGAAACTGGGCATAAACTAATCACTTGTTGATTTGAGAACTGATCACAAATTGCTGCAAATTGAATCCCAAAGTGATCATAAACTCATTGTAAAAATTGATTAGTAGTTAATGCAAAAACTGATGCAAAACTAATCCCAAAGTGACCATACATGGTTCTCAAATTGATCAAAAGTTGAATTGAAACTAATAAGAATTTGATATTAAAACTGAGGCAAAAGCTCATGCCCAAGTGATCCCAAAGTGATATGAAACTGAAGCAAAAGTATAATCTCAGAGCCACGGCAACAACCATACTCGTATGCATATATCTCATAGTGGCTAGTACACTGAATAGTGACCGCATGGTAGACATACTGTAAGCACAATACCTTATATACATGCGAACTGTCCACAACTAGAGGACTGGAAGTACTACCTCCCCTTGAAGCATTAGGCAATACTTTGGACCCCTGCTCTATTGAACGTGATTGAGATTGAATTGCAGTTGACTCTAATTGAAAGGCATCTCGGTAAATCTGCAACAATTGAGGATGGTGTGCCAAGTCATCCTCTTCCATCCACTTTGCATCTATTGGTGAAACAATGCTTAAGCTTCACCAAGAAGCATATGGAAACTTTACCTTAGACTTTACTTGCCTCGAAACCTCCACTAGGTTGTAGGCCTTTCTTCCCTTTACACATTGCGATGCTTTATACTTTCATATTGTTGCAATTCTAACTTTAACTAATATGCAACATTGCATGCAATTGACTCGCTTCTCATGTGTAACTAATATGCTAGGAGCACCAAATGCATTAGGAAACATTCTTGTTTGCATACTTTGGACCATTGGAATGTGACTGTGCATGGGAATTTGCATACTACCAGCCATACCAAGATACATTTTCCCATACATTGCATGGATGAATAGCTGTATTTTTTCTCATGACCAACACTATGTGGAGCATTTGCATGATTGGCATTAATACCATGAGTCCCAAACACAGTGGGTTGCATATATAGATTGCCAAACTTGCCACTTTGTGTCCCAACATCATGCCCCCATTGTTGTACATGGGGTTATGCATATTACCAGCCATATCCGGATATGTTGGGCTTTGCACACGACATATTAGTTGCTACATATGATAAGGAGTTGTATCATGCATTTCTTTATGTAGTCCCTAATCCACCATAGTTTGGAAACTAGTGCCACCACCAAAGTAACTTGGCTGCCCCATAATTGCATGCGCATGCCTTGATATCAAAATAAACATTGGATTGGCACATCCAAGTTGGCCTTGTATACGCATCAATTGCTCCACTAGCATCATTTGCTTATGCTAATTACCCACGTTTGGAATATCATGCTGCTATATTGGCTCTTCCTTGATTGTATATTGTTGTTTCGAAGTTGCCTTTAAAGTGTGGCAATAAAGCGTAGTAGTAGGATGCCGTAGTAAAACACGACAGTAAAATGCAGTAGTAGGATGCTGTAGTAGAGGAGCAGACAAGGTGATGGTAGTAGTTGTGAAAGCTAGACTGCCACGTGGTAGGAGATTGATCGTTGAGATTTGCACACAAGGGTGAGAAACTTGCACGGAAGAGAAAAGATTGAATGGTGGGCAGTGTGTCTATTTGTAGGCATTGAAGGGTGCCCCAAAAATTAGGTTTTTGGGGGATGACTGCAACTCTCTCGAACCGCGTATCAGAGTTGAGTTTCTCATTAATTATGTTTTGAGGCTATTTAAAAATGCTAATCAATTGTAAAACATGTTTTAGCTTAACATCCCTCTCTTAGGCCCAAAACTAAGTCTAAAAGGGAAGGCCAACAATGTTTACCCCAAGGCGTCTCACCCCAAAGTAGCTAGGGTATCGCCCCAAAGTAGCTAGGGCATTGGACAAAGGGTGCACGTTGGTTGCTCAGTGGTCCACCAAGACTATAGAGGTGATGATTATCTTACCAAGGGAGTCCAAGTAGTCACCTTAGAGAGGATAGGGCATCGGATAAAGGTTGCTCGTTGATTGCCCAATGGCCTACTAAGCCCTACAAAGGCGGATGGAACCACATTGAACTTTTTTTTTTTTTGGTATTTGAAAGTTAATTTTAGGGGTGGTGGCCGATTACGTAACAGTAACCTAGAAGACGGGAGTAGGGATGGTACATCAAACACATCACAAAATAGTACAAGCTTACCCAACTACTTGAGAATGTCGATGATGAGAGAAAGGGTGATGAAGTATCATGTCAAGAAGGATGGTGGTGTAATGCGTCGGTGGAAACAACTTAGGATCTGTCCAATGGTGCTCTGCACAATCGGATGCATAGTAAGCTACATGTTGAAGAATGCTCATGCAATAGGTGCCACTTGAACAGTGTCCCTTGTGGAAAAATGGTTCACTTGGCCAAGTATCCTAGTACAAAGATGATGAAATTATGCTATGCATAGGGGAAGGTACAATAGGGGGTGGAGGGCCGATGTCGAGGACAAGTGCCCAAACCTATAGAATACCAATAAGAGTAGAAACCCCCTCTTAATCTAGGAGCTTGAAGATGGCGGTCTTCATGTGGTGTCGAGAACCGTGTGGATGAAGTATCCCTATTGGAAGAGCAAGGATAGAAGTCACTACCATGATAGCATCAAGAGAGATATTACATGATCCACTATGGTGGGGGAAGCCTCCATGCTGGTAAAAGAGCAAAACTCCGAGTAGATGGAACTATGAAAGGAACGACATACACCTCCTCTCCCTAGCTTAGAAAGGACTAGTGCACTCCAGCATGTTAGCCCTACAGTGAAATACAAAACCCTACAAAAGAGAGAAAAATCTCTAAGCATAGAGGTGAGTAGTGAGATGCTCCAAAAACAAACTGAAAATAAAAAAAGCAAAGCTAAGTGCAATGCAATGTATTTAAGTGTGCAATAGAAGTCTAAAAAGGGAAAGGCTAAGTGTGGGGCTATCATTGCATATGTCGAGGCGGGGAAGAGATCCTAGAAGATACAGTGGATGTGTAACTAGCCTTTCTCCTCGGATAGGGTGGTAAATAACCTGATTAAGCACTATTTACAACAATTAACAAATTCACAAAACTCAAAAGTAAACTTTATCATATAATCTTGGACATTGGACACCTTGTTAGCCCCCAAAATTGGCGCCCCTTTCGGTATTTATTTAACTTAATTGAAGAAGAAGTTGATGTACAATGGGATTCTCCCAATCCCTTTCGGTATTCCAACTCCCCTTGTTGTTCAAAATGGCCATCAAGTTTTTAATTTGATTTGCCCCTTGATTCGGGTAATCAATTGGCCTTCACCTACTTTGATGGAGATGGAAAATGCCCTAAATTCAATTATTTGTTGGTCCCTCCACTTGAACAGGCTAAAAACAGCTTCAGCCCTGTTGAATCCAAGTCTTGGAGCTTCCAACTTTTGGCATGCTTCCCGAGGCTGTTGCTAAACCCTAATTTCTGCTGTTGCCGATTAGAGTTTACAGCAGAGCATCTGAAATTTCTCAGTCTTTGGTGATTTCAATGCTGCAATATTTGGAGCAAGGCTATAGAAAGGCTAGGAGATGAGAGAATATACTGAGGAGAGAGAAAATTCAGACTTTCTTTGTAAAGAATTGAAGAAAATCTATCATTTATTGTTGCTGCCCTGTCTTAATAGCTTGTAGATGCAAAGAACTAAAGAAAATTAGTCATTTACTGTTGTTGCTCTGTCTCAACAGCCTGTAGATGCTGTCACTTGCTATTGATTGGTCTTCTCCTATCCATGGCTGCCTTAGAAGGTCCTCCAATGGCTGCAAATCAGACCAGTAACATCTCCTCCCTCTCTCTTGCAAGCTAAATGCACTAAAAATACCTCTCTTTAGCCTCTAAAGACGTTTTCAGTCTTGCATGGACATTTTTGATAAGTGGCAACCTCGCCAAATGGTTTTTTCAACATTATCCATAATTAAATACTAAATTTTAGTATTTAAATATTGAAAATTAATCCAATAATTGTTTTGGTACTCTGAAAAATAATCTGACTGGCCAATAATTAAATTGGCTAGGCAACTTCCATTCCCAAGTGTCTTTGCACTATCTTTGACCATCAGATTGGTATCAGGTACCGTTAAACGTCACTTCTCTAGTATCACCAACTGACACTTATGGCCAAATGAATGATCTAGGCCATTAACTGGCACCAGATATCACCAAGTACTTGTGCGGCATAACTTACAACAACTTTTGCCTTTGACATCCCGTGATTTCCTCCAATCCTGGGCTCGTAGATTTAGTTTAACCCTAGTTACATCTCACATGTGCAACATTTACTTAACCATGTGATTAAAAATTAATCCACATGTTAAGTGAGTTTTCAAAAATACATGTCCTCATGAAAGCCCTCCCCCTTAAAATCCTTGCAATCGTTCTCGATTGTACTGCCAAATGCATCAAAAGCAAAATAGTGGACTGGAATTTTCACAAGGCATCATAGTTAACACAACATTGCGCACTGTTGCTCAACCATTCCATATATCCAACACATGCTGAAAATTGCTAGCCAATCATAACATACCATAAGAATCACAAAGAATCTTAAAAAAAAAAAACATTGCCAGATTATCATGTGACATGTCGATTTCTCATGAGCTCAACTCATCTGGCAAAACCAAACCATAGCATAGCATAACCAAGCATAAACCATGGCTAAAACATCAATGGCATCATAACATATGCTGTTGTCCATGGAACTAGATATAAACCATTGAAAACTAAGCATAATCTGATCACAAACTGATCACTTGCTGATCTAAGAATTGATCACAAACTGTTGCAAATGTGACCCCAAACTAGTCACAAACTCATTGCAAAAGTTGACTAGCAATCAATGCAAAAACTGATCCAAAAAGTGACCATAAACGATTTTCAAGGTGATGAAAAACTGAGCTGAAACTGATGAGAATTTGTCTCAAAATTGAGGTAAAATTCATGCCAAATTAATCATAAGCTGATGCAAAAGTATAGTTCCTGTGCTCGGATGAAACTCATACTCATCTGCATACATCTCATAGTGACCAGTACACTAAGTAGTGACCTCATGGCAAACATACTATCAGCGCAGTACCTTGGATGCATGCTGAATACATCCGAGTTGTCCATAATTGGAGGAGTGAAAGTGCTACCTCCCCCTTGCGCATTAGGCAATACTCCAAACCCTTGCTTTGCTAAACCTAACGGAGCTGGAGAACTAAAGTTGGCTCTAACTATAAGGCATCTAGGTAAAGGTGCAACAACTGAGGATGGTCTTCCAAGTCATTCTCTTCCATCCATTTGGCATCCATTGGTGAATAATTCTGAAATTTCACCAAGTATCTCTTGGAAACTTTACCTTTAACCTTTCTTTCCTTATGTGCCAAAGTTTGCTCAGGTACCAAAATCTCATCTAGCTCCTCAACCTCAGGTTGAATTTCAGCAAACATATCCTTTGGGACATCACCATGAAAAGGCCTCAGTAAACTAACATGAAAGGTATTGTGTATCTGCCAATGTGGAGATAATTTCAGCCAATATGCCACGTCACCGATCATCTCCAACACTTGGAAGGGCCCATAGTATCTCATACTCAACTTTGGATACAATCTTTCTCTTCCTTTTATCTTTTTCAGCCTTGTCTTTTCAAAACGCAGCAATACATAATCACCCTTTGCAAACTGTAAAGCACGTCTATGACGATCGGTTGCTCTCTTTTGGTTTTCTTGCGATGTCTGAAGTGCATATTTTATGTTTGCACAGGCTATATCCAAGTTTTCCACATAACGATTAGCCTCAAAGATCTTATCCTTAGTTTGTAGAATAGGTGGTACCTTGCCACTCTCAACCACCTCAAATGGAGCTTTGCCCATAGAACTATGCACTGTGTTGTTGTAAATAAACTCAACTAAGGTCAAATATTGCTCCCACTGTGTCTTGTGGTTTGAAACATAGCACCTCAAAAGATCTAACATTGTGGAATTTGTTTCCTCAGATTGACTATCTGTCTACGGATGGAAGGATGATGAGAATTTCAGCGTGGTACCCATATTCTCAAACAACCCCTTCCAAAATAAACTGATCATCTGGGGGCTCTGTCACTAATGATCGACTCTGGCATACCATGATACTTAAAGATGTACTGCAAAAACAATCGTGCCATATGATCAACCTTTATTTTCTTCCTCACCGGAATGAAATGGGCTTGTTTGCTAAACGTGCAAATGATTGTCCATATCCCATCATTTCCTGTAGGTGTCTTAGGAAGCTAAAAAATAAAGTCCATTGCAATGCCCTGCCAAGGCCTATTTGGAATAGGCAAGGGTTGCAACAAACCTGGCATCTTTTGCCTATCATGCTTTACCTTCTGACATAGGATGCATACATTGGGCCAGCTTTAAGGCATGATAAGATCTTTTATTGGCCAGCTTTAAGGCATATTTCCAGCCATACACGAATACATTGGGCCTTGCACACCATGCATTGGTTGCTGCATACCTTAGGGATTTGTGCCATACATTTCCATATGCGGTTCTTGTCCAATTATAGCATGAAAAATCGTGCTTCCACCAAAGTATCTCGGCTACCCCATCATAGCATGCATGCTCGGCTGTCCAAAATCCATTGGATTGGCACTTCCATGATGGCCTTGCATTTGCATTCCTTGCCCTGTAGATACCAATTGTTTTATTTCATTAGCATCTTTTGGAGCTTCAAATGAAGGGTTTGGCATTATCTTCAGTGCATCTTGTTGTCCTGAAGGTATAGAAGGCGTCTTCTTCTTCTTGCCTTTGCCGTCCTTCTTTGGAGCATTCAAAAATCGGGTAAATTGAGGATCCTTTGCCAATTTAGCAAAGAGATTTGCTGCTCTTCTCATCTGATTCTTGAACTGGTCATCAAATTTCTCTTCACTTTGTTGGTCATTAGCCTCCTTATACCCTAAAGACCGTGCATCTTGCCCAACAACAACATTTTCAGCTTGTTGTCCATGGTCTGAGCCTTGTTCAAGGTCAACATTGCATTTCCTTCATTCCCATGTGAATGTTCACACTAAGGGGCATCATCATTGCTTAAGTCCATCTCATTGTATGGAGACATATTGCTGTAATTTCTCAGCTGAGAGTAAAAATCAGCACTAGCACAAAGCTTTGGCTTGCAATCAGGTGCCTTGGGCCCACCAAATCAAGGGATTGAGTGGTGTCTCGGCAACGGAACCATGTAACCAGTCTTCCTCCTCGGATAGGGTGGTAAATAACCTGATTAAGCACTATTTACAGCAATTAATAAATTCACAAAACTAAAAAGTACACTTTACCATATAATCTTGGACATTGGACACCCTACTGGCCCCCAAAATTGGCACCCCTTTCGGTATTTATTTAACTTAATTGAAGAAGAAGTTGATGTACAATGGGATTCTCCCAATCCCTTTCGGTATTCCAACTCCTCTTGTTGTTTAAAATGGCCAGTAAGTCTTTAATCTGATTTGCCCTTTAATTCGGGCAATCAATTGGTCTTCACCCGCTTTGATGGAGATGGAAAATGCCCCAAATTGAATTATTTGTTGGTCCTTGTACTTAAACAGGCTAAAAATAACTTCAGCCTTGTTGAATCCAAGTCTTGGAGCTTCCAATTTTTGGCATGCTTTTCGAGGTCGTTGCTAAACCCTAATTTCAGTGTTGTGGACTAGGGTTTACAGCAAAGAAATCTGAAATTTCTCAACCTTTGGTGATCTCAATGCTGCAATCTTTGAAGTAAGACTGTAGAAAGGCTAGGAGATGAGAGAGTATGTTGAGAAGAGAGAAAATTTAGACTTTCTTTGCGAAGAATTGAAGAAATTTGTCATTTACTGCTGTTATCCTATCTCAATAGCTTGTAGATGCAAATAACTAATGAAAATTAGTCATTTACTGCTGCTGCCCTGCCTCAACAGCCTGTAGATGCTGTCACTTGCCATTGATTGGTCTTCTCTTGTCCCTGGCTGCCTTAGAAGGTCCTCCAATGGCTGCAAATTAGACCAACAGCATCTCCTCCCTCTCTTTTGCAGGCTGAATATACTAAAAATGCCTCTCTAGCCTCTATAGACGTTTTTCAGTCTTGCACGGGCATTTTTGATAAGTGGCAGTCTCCCCAAATGGTTTTTTCAGCATTATTCATAATTAAATATTATTTTTTAGTCTTTAAATATTAAAAATTAATCTAATAATTATTTTGGTGCTTTGAAAAATAATCTAACTGGCCAATAATTAAATTGGCTAGGCAACTTCCATTCCTAAGTGTCTTTGCACCATGTTTGACCATCAGATTAGCATTAGGTACCATTAAACGTGACTTCTTTAGTGTCACCAATTGACACTTATGGCCAAATGAATGACCTAGGCCATTAATTAGCACCAGATACTACCAAGTACTTGTGCAGTATAGCTTATAGCAACTTTTGCCTTTGACATCCTATGATTTTTTCGGATCTCGAGCTCGTAAATTTACTCTAACCCCAGTTATACCTCACATGTGTAACATTTATTTAACCATGTGATTAAAAATTAATCCATATGTTAAGTGAGGTTTCAAAAATACATGTCCTCATGATAGGATGCCCTAGGAATGAATGCATAAGATGCAATAGGTGAGCCATTAGCAGACCAATCAGCCAATCCTTCAAGAGTAGTGAAGGAGATATGTTGTTGAGAGTGTCTGCGTGCCACACTGGATTGGCCAGCTGGAGTGGAGGTAGTCGCAGCAGTCTGTGGTGGGTTTCTAGGAGAAGGACCTTGGGCTTGAGTATGACACAATACGCTCGTCGTCCACATGGCCCGACCTTTGGTAGTGTGGGCAAAACCTGTTTTTTCTAGGAATTTGCTGCCAAAGGGGTTGTGTTTATTTGGTTTGGTTGGAGGAATAGTGTCATCCTTGTTTTGGCTTGCCTTTGCATCTTAGTGTTGGTTTTCTTTCCTGAAGAAGAGGCCACCAACCCTTGCCCCTCTGAATGAATGTGTGTGGAGGGCTCCTTGTAGACTTGATCATGCAACCTTGCGTAATACAAGAACTAGCAGTGAAACTCGTAGAAGGTCGGCAATCTAGATAGTGAGATAATGTGCTGGATGAAATGGAAGTATTTGTTAGGCAAGTTATTCAAGAAGAACGTAACCTGTCGTCGTTTGACTTCGGGGAGCCAATAGTGGTGAACTCGGCAAGTAACCACCGATATTTGGCTAACTTGACTTTTAGATCATCCCCTTTGTTAATGGAAAACTCCCGAAGCACAAAATGAGATTGATACTTCGAGTGCGATCTTGAGCCGCATAGCGGTCAATGAGATGACTCCAATGCTCAGACGCGAGTGGAAAATGCTGTAATTGAGAGTGGAACTCGGGAAGCTATCCTCGTATGAACTCAACATTGGCTGTGGCATTGCGGGCTCTCCATTGATGGATGTGATGAGGGTGAGCTAATCGAGGGGGCACAGGCTCGGTACCAACGAGAGGTTTCAAAGTCCTTGAGATTCAAGCACTTGTTGCACAAAGTTTGACCAAGTGGTGAAATTTGACTTGTTAAAACGAGTCTTATTTGTGAAGGCATTTTTGGCTGTTGCAGCAAGAGTGGTAGTACTAGGAGATGGTGAAGGTGTGTAAGCAGGGTAGGGTGAATAGGGGGGATAGGGTGGGGGAGCAGAGTACATTGAGGAAGGAATCGTAGAGTGCGCCTACCATGCATATGAGAAGTGTGCACAATGGCTCGAAAGGTGGGTATGGGTGTACTAGGTATGGGTATGGTAACTGCATGAGGAGCCCAAGGTAGAGGGATAGGGACACGAGCAAAAGATGAAAATTCCTGTGTAGGAGTGACCCAAGGGATGCGTGATGACAATCCATAAGCAGAGGATGGATATCCTTGCGTCTAAAAGATCGTGTGGGGGGTTTGCGAATGTTCCGGGGTAGTGAGGGGATATCCATCACAACCATCCCAAAGTGAAAGGATGTGGTAAAGTGGGGGTAGGTGGAAGTTACAATGTTAAATGGTGGCATTCTCCCTAATGATGTACCAAGAGGTGGAGTGAATGGAGGGGAGGTAGATAGTGGGATGGAGAAATAGAAAGTGCTAGGAGGAGAGATGAGAGATCCAACTCCTAGTGTGCTTTGAGTGAAAGTGGAATGTAATCCGAGATTTTGAAATGAAGATGTGAGTAGATTGGAATGTGGAGAAGATAGTGGTGGAATGGGAGAGAGTTAGAAAGTATGGTTTACTTGCTCAAATGAACATATGGTTGAGATGTACCTGATAAATAATATTTGCTTCAAGAGCCTCCTCTATTAAAGTTAACATACTGAAAATCATCTAGATCTTGTATAACAAAAGAAAAACAGGAGAGGGTTTTGGCTCGTTCGACTCAAAAGGGCTATACAAACTTGACATAAGGCTTAGCTGAGATAAAAGAGATGGATCACTAGATGCGCCGAATGTCTTGGTCTCTCCAAGATTAGAGAGATGGTAGTCTTACGAATTGGTTTAAACAGAGTAGTAGCACTTGTTGGAGGGGTGTAAACCTGACTGCATGTGATGTGCAAGTACTTCTCAAATTCTTCATTTGTAAGATGACCAAAATGAGAAGAAGAAGATGGTAAAGGTGAAGGTGTGTCTATCTCCTCCTTGAGACTATAATGCCTTCTCAGAGCTTCAATGGAGGAGAATCTTAATAGGGTGTCATAGGATCCCTAGAAGAGAGTGCCTGAGACATTATGAGTCAAAAATCGAGTCATGTGGGAGTCTTGCACAAAGACTAGCCTCCACAATCACTATAGGATACTCCTTAGAAGAGCACCGACTTTGATATCATGTGAAGATATGCTAGGGTTTGCATTGAGGAAACATAGCACGTATGACCAAGAGTAAAACACAAAGACTTAGACAAAGTTAAGCAAAATTGAAGCCCTAAATGCAAAACTCAAACGCAAAACTCAAAACTCAAACATAGAGGCAAACACAAAGAGAAGAAACTTTGAAGTGATGAATGTTGTAAATAAATGTAAGAGTGTACAGAATGCCCAAGGACAGAGCAATGAAGTGTCGGAGAGCGACGTCCATTGGAGACGGATTCCAAGTGATGTGACCATTAGTCGGAGTGATGGAGTAAGAGAAATACTAAATGTTGATCACTTGAGTGTGACAAGACTGAGGCGGTTGCAGAGGATGATGCTTGATGATGTGGGCGAAGCAACAAAACACAGCAGTAGAATGCCGCAATATAATATAGCAGCAGGATGACGCAGTAGAATGTGGCAGTAAACCTCAATAGTAGAATGCTGGAGTAAAATGCGACAGTAATACGCAGCAGTATAGGAGTAGATAAGGTGATGGCAGCAATCGTGAAGGCTAGACCGCCACGTGGTGGGAGATTGATGGTGGAGATTTGCACTCAAGGGTGAGAAACCTACATGAAAGAGAGAAGATTGAATGATGGGCAGCATGCCTATTTATAGATGTTAAAGGGTGCCCCAAAAATTAGGGTTTTGGGGGACCATTGAAACTCTCTCAAATGGTGCATCAAATTTGTGTTTTTCATTAATTAAGTGTGTCTTGGGATTGTTTAAAAATGCTAATCAGCTGTTGTAAAGCATGTTTTAGCTCAACATTGTGTACCTTGTCCAAGATTAGGCATTGCATTTCCTTCTTCTCCATGTGAGTGTCCATACTAAGAGGCATCATTACTTCTTGTTTCCACTTGATTCTATCTCATTGTATGAAGGTATATTGTTGTAATTTCTTAGCTGAGAGCAAAAATCAGTGCTACACAAAGCTTTGGCTTGCAATCAGGTGCCTCAGGCCTACCAAATTAAAGGATTGAGTGGTATCTTGGCAATGGAACCATGAAACTAGCCTTCCTTGTTGAATAGGGTGGTAAAACCAGATCAAGCATTTAATTATAGCAATTAATAATTGAGCATAAATTGAAACGCACACATTACCTTGATAATCTTGGTCAATAGACACCCTTGGCACCAAAACTGACACCCTTTTCGATATTTCTTTAACTTCAATTGCCAACGGATGTATTATAAGTTGAGATTCCACGATCTCCGTGGCTGATTCAAAAGCCCCTTGTTGATCCAACAATCAGCAAATAAATTGGGTAATTTGCCTCTTGATTTTTACCCAAGACTTGCTTTGACTGGATCCCAATTGGCCAAATATTGCCCCAAGTTTACAATGAATGGTTGGGCATCTAAAATCCTTGATAGTACAACAACTTGTAGGTGCCAATTTCAGTGTGCAATGCCTTATCCTATTGGCATGGGTCTCGAGGTGGTTGCTACACCCTAATTTTTGGAGAAATTTCCTTCTTGGATAGGGTGGTAAAACTTGATCAAGCACTTAATTATAGTAATTAATACTTGAGCATAAACTGAAATGCACACATTACCTTAATAATCTTGGATAGTTGATATCCTCTTGGCACCAAAATTGACGCCCCTTTTGGTATTTCTTTAACTTCCATTGGCAATGGATATATTACAAGCCGAGATTTCACGATCTCCTTGGTGCATTCAAAAGCCTTTTGTTGATACGATAATTAGCAAATAAATTGGGCAATTTGCCCCTTGATTTTCAACCAGGACTTGCTCTAATTGGATCCCAATTGGCCAGATAGTGCCCCAAATTTACAATAGATGGCTCGGCATTTGAAATCCTTGACAATACAACAAATTGTAGGTGCTCGTTTGAGTGCACGATACCTTATCTTGTTGGCATGGGCTTGAGGTGGCTGCGAAACCCTAATTTTTGCAGAAATTTTAGGTTTATAGCAGAGATTCCTTTGTTATTCATCAAATTTGGATGAGATCTGCTCAAAATGGTTGAGAAATGGTGAGATATCTTGAGAATGGATTGGAGAGGGAGAGAGAAAGCCAAGATGAGAGAAATCTACTTTTCTTCATGAGAAAACCCTAAAATTTGTCCGTTGCCTGCTCCAGCTTGCATTTAATGCAACCACCTATTGCCACGTACCTCCAAAATGCTGTCACCTAATCAATACTGTTGTTTCCAGTCCCTAGAATGTTCCTCCATACTGTCCCTTGCTTATTGAGATCCCTAAACAGCTGTTGTTTGCGCAAATTGTTGTTCTTTGATTATAAAATGGGCTAGTAGCTCTCTCTCCCTCTCTCTCTCCTAGGCTGTAAATTGATTGAATGGCTAAGACCTAGTCCCCAAAAACAATGTCTTAGTTTGCATGGGCATTTTTGCTAAGTGGTGGCATTCTAAACAACATTATCTCGCATACTTAGTGTGAAAGTACAGAGCGTTGAGAGCAGTAGAGTGAGAGAGTGAGCAAGACACAATGGGTATTCGGTACAATGAAGAATGTACCACATTTTTAGGTTTTGAATATATATAAAGTACAAAGTGTAAGGGTGCATTCACACCCGAACACAATAAATAAAAGGCACGGTGAGCCTTTATTTCCAACAACCTCCCACCTAAAGGCAACAATGCTTGAAGGTAGAGGAAAGAATCAACTAAGTGTATATATGTACAAAGCTGAAAGACACATATACTATCCAACCCCCATCATCTGGCGGCAATGAGCAAACCGATCAGCTGGGAGACCTTTCGTGAGAAGGTTTGTAGGATTATCATCTGTATGTACCTTGACAAGCTCAATGTCTTTACTGTTAAGTACATCCCTGATGAAGTGATACTTCACCTATATGTGCTTTGTCTTTGCATGAAAGACAAGATTTCGTGCTAGCATGATAGCACTTTGACTGCCATAGTGGAGGATAGGAACCTTTATAATCCCAAGCTCTCTCACCAGACGTAACCATTTAATCAATTTTCAAAATTAAATAATCTTGAAAATTAATTTCAGCCCTTTTGACATTGTCTAAAATTAAATGTGCCCATCCATAATTGAATTGGCTAGTCCATTGGCAACTTGGATTGATCTCCAACCTTTGATGATTCTTGGGAGTGACATTAATTAATTAATTAATGCTAGTCCCTAGTGTCATCACTGACACTTATTAGCCAAACAACCGACCAACTGGCCACCAAAACTTAGTTGGCATAACTTATCACAACTTACCTTTGACACCCGTTGCATCCTTAGGGTTCTTGGCTTGTTACCATGAAATAACTACCATGTGTATCACATATGCTAAGCAACCTTACATATTTGATTAATTACTTATTAAAATGTTATAAGCGAGATTAAAGTATATTAAAATTTCAAGTTTCTGTGACAAAAGGGTTGTTGTAAAATTTAAATGTAGCTAAAAACGCCCCTATATGGTTGTTAAAAACTCTCTAGCAGTGTAGGATGGATATTGCCTTACTTTAGCGCACTGTTGCAAGGGGGCATATTTGGCTGATTTGGGGATCTAGATGAGGATGTTTATGTTTCACAACCTCTAGGTTTGTGGGTTAAGGAAAAAGAGCACATGGTCTATAAGTTGCATAAGGCTCTTTATGGTCTCAAACAGGCTTCTCGTGCATGTTACTAAAAAATTGATGCTTATTTTTCTAGTAAAGGGTTCAACTACTCCTACTCTATACATTAAGAATGAAGGGGGGGACTTGATGATCATTCTTTATGTGGATGACATGCTGCTCCTCTGATGTTGCTCATTGGACCTAAAGAGGATCAGATTGTAGATTTCAAGGCTGAATTGAAACATGCATTTGCTATGTCAAATATGGGTTGCTTACACTACTATTTGGGGATTCAATTCACCCAAAATTAGCATGGCATCATCATGTCACAGTCATATTATGTAGACAAGCTTTGACATAGGTTTAACATGCAAGATTGCAAACCTATGTGCACTCCTATGGAGCCAGGCTTAAAGTTGTCTATGCATGATGGTGAAGAGATACCTGATGTTGCAATTCACATCTAGATTGTCTTGTTTATCTTTGCAACACAAGCCTTGATATTTAGTATGTAGTATCTCAAGTGAGCAAGTATATGCACAGCACACGAACTGTACATTGGCAAGCTGTTAAGCATATCTTTAGATATTTGCAAGGTACTCTATGACATGCATTATTAATTTCCAGGGGAGATACTTACACCTATAGGCTTATAATGATTCAAACACTAGGCAGTCTACTATTGAACATTGTTTCTTTCTGGACCACTCATGTATTTTATGGCCAAGTAAAAAACAGCTTATAGTGGCTACCTCGTCATGTGAGACAGAGTACAAGGCAGCTTTCGTAGCAAGAGTGGAATGTGTATGGTTGTGCAGATTGTTGGCTAATCTACATGTACTATTAAAGGGTCCTATGCCCATTCTTTCTGACAGTCAAAGTGCTATTGTAGTAGCACAAAATCATACGCTTCATGCTTGCACGAAACACATTGAGGTGCATTACCACTATATTAGAGAGAGATGCTATGTAGGAGATATTGGCTTGATGTATGTTCCCATATAGGAAAATATTGCAAACATTTTCAGCAAAGCATTACCATGTGAGAAGTTTGGGGCTTTTTGAAAGTCCTTCAACTAATTACCCTTTGGTGATTGATCATCCTTGTATTTCATCACATTGGCATTGCATGGGGCTGTTGGAGTTTGCCAATTTTGGGCAATGCCCATGTAATTCGTGTGGCATGGACACTTATCAAAGTGTCAATGTAGTGTGTGTACACCTAGTATCTTAGAACATTAAAGTAGTGATACTAGGGCATAGAGTAAGTAAACCTAACTCTAGTTAGTTGGTGGAAGATTGGTTAGGTTAACCTATGAGCTAACTTAACTCTATGGTTGAGGGCTCGACACGTATTGCTCCCCCTTGTTCCTCACTCACTATGAACCAAGTACGGCATTGATATGCTTCGGGTTAAGTTGACTTGCAATTGCAATGGCTAAAGGACTGACACTAGTTAAGATGATAGGTGATCTTAGCGTCGAATTAGGAACCCGGATTCAAGTCAATCCTTATGGGTTATGGTTGAAACCTTTTGTTGTGGAGTGGAGAGCACCTAGGTCACAAACCTTCGTGTTATTCTAAGGAGTACTAGGTGACGTTGCTTGGAAAGTCTCTTGATAGACCACTAAATCGTGCTGTTGAGAGCTCCTTAGGCGGGCATGTTATAGCACGTCTTTTTGCTCAAGTACTATAGGACTGAGCAGAGTTCAATAAACCTGAGGGTAAGATAGTAGTAGATCTCACTCTCAGATATGTCCAGAAACACATACATGCATATGCAACTCTTGGAGCCAAATGGGTTTTAGAGAGCTGAAGGATTAAGAGAGGGAATGAGTCTGCATCTTTTTGATCTTTAAGAGCTTCGCTCCAGCTTTGTGTCATATTCGAAAGTATGGAGATAAAAAAGGGGTGACTTTTTTTTGTCAAAAGGGATGTGGAGGTGCGTGCAGTTACAAAGCTACTGCTGCTTATCACAGCACACAGAGAGAGAGAGAGAGAGAGAGAGAGAGAGAGAGAGAGAGAGAGAGAGAGAGTTGAAATGTTATGTAGAAATGGTGGGAAATGAACATAGGGACTTCTTTGGGTTGATGTTTCCTGTGTGTGCTTGCTGTGCTGCCTTGAGATGTGAACATTTTCTTGAACTTCTCTTGCCCACACAATGTTAGGGTTTTTGTATACAACTGTACAAAGACTGTATTTTAGAATGTTGCATAACCTTGCGAAGGCATGCATTGGTAAATGCCTTTTGGCAGTCACAATGATATTAACTAACTAAATCGATAAGCCCCTGCTTGCCTGTTGTCTTGTGCTAGGTAATTGCTCACCAATTATAACCTGAAGCACAGTCACACATACACTATTCTAGTAGTCTAATGCCTGCAGTCCATGATCCATCTACTCTTTTATTGGTTGGATGTTTTGAACAATTTTATGGCTGACAGAATCCAACAATCGTTGGAGATTGATGATTGACAGATGGATAATGAGCATCATCTGTTCTCTTGTCACTATTCAGACATGGAAGTCTACTGCTTCCTCTTATTGAGGAAATCTCTGTACATTTAAAAACAGGTGTGCTAGGAAGAATGATGTGTACATGCTACCACTCCTGTTGAATATGGCTGTCAACTGATGAGATTAGTTTCTGAGTGTCTGGTAGATCACCTGTCTGTCTTGCAAAAAATGAAAAGCTAGTCTCTCATTCCTGCAATTGTTTGTTATTTTAATTTGCAGTTGCTTTAGCTTTTTATTAGCAAGCATAATGAAGTGTTTGATGCATACAGGTGGCACTAGCATTTTGGGCACAGGAGCTGCTGCTTTTGGTATTGGAACAGCTCAAGGAGTAAGTTGAGTTGGGCTTTACAATTCAGAAGATTGATGTAGCTTTGGCTAGTACATTAGAGCATTGTGTGCAGCTTTTTCTTCGAATCCCTACAGCAGCTGAAAATTAAAAATAGTGATGCACTTACGGGCATTGAATCTTCCAGTCGCTGAGAGGCTTGCATATTTTTTTGTGTTGATAATGACTATGCAGATGATATGTTGTCTTGTAAGATTTAAATCAGTAGAAGAGAGCATCCATAGAGAACAGACTAAAGTATCATGTGCAGTTACACCAGAGAGACTACACAAAGAGCAGAGTGTAGTTTCACGTGCAGTTACGTTGACCTTGGCAAATAAGTTGCTGCCCCAGGTGCAGATAATCCTCATCATCAAAAGGTCCTCAAGAACCTATGTTTATATACCTTGGTCACAGGAATGTCTATTTCGAGGCTATGAAGTGTGCAAGAGTATGAGAGACTGTCTTGTGTCATAAAAGATGAGTAACTAAAAGTCTGAACAGTCTATGATGTTAATGAAGAAGATCAGGCAAATAACTGGGGCTTCTGTTGCACAAGGGTGTTTCTGTCACCTTCAAGAGGCCAAGGACTAGTATTGAAGAAAAGGTCGAACAATGTCTATTTGGCTAGCAAAATTCTAGTATGTGTCACGAGGATGTGAAATTCTATTGCTTTCCTTAGCATTTGATTAAAAGTTAATCAAATGTGTAAATGGGACTTACGCATGTGAGGTGCAAGCTACTTATTTCACAATGTGGGACCCAAGACCTCGAAATGTTAGTTCATGCCAAAGGCAAAAGTTGTAATAAGTTATGTTTGACAGATACTTGCTATTAGATTTGGACCTAGATCAATTTATTGGTTACTAATGTTAGTGGTGACATTAGAGACTAAGCATTAATTAATTAATGCTAGTCTGAGGGTCAATAATTATTCAAGGATACTTTGAAGATAATTGCCCTAGCCAATTTAATTATTGGTTGGTAAAATTAATATTTGAAGCACTAGAATAATGGTTAAATTAAATATTTTGAAAATTAATTTAATAAGTTAGCTAATGTTAAAAGTGCGATTAGAAGGCTGACACTTTGCAAAACTTGCCCATGCAAGTGGAAAAACGTTTTTGGGGGTTGTGGCAAGTCTATTCCAGTCATTGTGAAAGAGGAGGAGGCTCTTAGACAATAAGGAGATGTTGTTGATGTGATTCGCAATCACCAGGGACCAAATTTTACAGTAGGTGACAACAGTTTGGAGCCCTCTAGGAGCAGGTGATGATAACCCAAGGTCCTTCTAGTGCAGGTGACAGCATATAGAAGGAGACAATAGACTTTTCGGTGGTCTTAAGTTGTAGGTGACAACTTCCATGGTTGTTTAAGTAAGGCAACAGTAGTTTCAGCTTTTCTCTCGATGAAACTTTGAAATTTCTCTTTAAAGCATTCTCTCTCTTCTCTTCCCCTAGCCATCTCTCAAGTTATCTTAGTATAATCCAATTGTTTGAGTCATCAGAGGTGGATATATTGGAAAATCTATATTGTAAACCTTGGTTTACAATAGAAATCGGGGTTTGACAGCCACCTTGGAATGTGTAATTAGAATTGAGGGCTTAGGATTTGAATTTTAGCAAATGAAATTGAGGAATTTCAAGAAAATTCAAAAAGCCAGGCTGCTCATATTAGATTTTGGGTTGAATTTATCTTTCAAGGATTAGGGTGAAGGCCTATCTCTAAGTAAATTAAGGGGCGAATTGGTTTGGAAGCTTGTTGGTCAGTTTTGATAGCAAGTGGCAGTTGGATTAGTGGAGGAGGTCAGAGGATCTAAGTTGTATCCCATCCATTTGCAATAAGAGAGAAAAAAATACTGCAAGGGGCGATAGTTTTGGGGCCAATCGGCTATCTATGTCCCGGAATAGATTGTATGTTGAATAACAGGCGGATAGTGCCCAAAGAAATGGGGGCAACTCGACAAGATACATGTAAAGTGATATTGGTCACATTTCATGCATAACCAACAGCAACAGCAACAACTTAATGGCTAGTTATCTGGAGAAACTAAATATTTCTGCTAGCACAGTCCCTAACTACAGCCACACCTACCGATGCATAATGTGCAGGGTCATGCACACATCTGCTGCTTCTCGTTATGTCCACTGTACAGACCCAAAAAGATCATTGCTTGGGTCTCTTATATGCAAGATTATTGAGCATCTATTCACCTGCATGCGTTGCTCCCTTTGCTCGTCACGACTTTTTATGTTAAGTTTGTGCTGCTCAGTTTTGTGTTGAATTCCACCTCTTTGATCCCACATGGTTGGGGCCTATCTTTTTTCTGCAGAGGTCCATATATACTGACACTAGCAGGAGCTGAGTCTAGCTTTGAGGCTTAGAATTTTTTGACAATGTAGTCCACTTAGCCTATGGTTATGGTTTGGCTAAATGCTGTGCAAAGTTGAATGAAAGAAAAAAAACAAAAAATTCTGCCTCAACTTGGGATTTTGATTTTTTCAATGCCTCTACCCAAGTCTTTTTTGGCCCCTGAGGAGGCCTGATGCTGCTCTCCCTGACACTATAGAAACAGATTCTTTCGAAGAAATGCAGGACAGCATTGTTGATAAGTAGCACACTAGAAGAGAAGGTTCTACTCCTTAATCTTGTTGACGTGAGCTCTCAGACCTTTTTTTTGGTTGCCAAAAAGCAATATGCTCAGGTAATAAACTACTGATAACTGTTTAAACACGTTGCAGATGTTTGTTTTGATTTATCAAACTTCTTTTGTATAGAAATTTGGCTCCTTTCATTCTGTAATAGTGTTATTGCAGTAGAAATTGCTTTTCTGTCTCTGATTTTTTAAAAAAATGGGCCTCATGAAAAGCATAAAACCACATTTCTAATCATTTTGTTTTTCTTTAGCAGGCAAACACTTCAAAGCCCAAGCCGCGGACAGCAAGACGGAAGTGATGGCAAATTTCTACATTTCCTGGGAGCTTGTAGATGCTACTGGCACACACTGTTTTGCCCATGCAAACTTACAATGTATATTGGTATGCCTGTCACAGAAGTGGAGTTAAATGTTGAGGCGGCAGAACCAGTGAAGCGGGAAATGCCCCTCCTCGGGAGGACCCGAAACGCCGAAACGCAAACGTTTTGTTTAAGTGTTTCGTTTTAGTGTCTCTCGACTCGCCTTAATGTTTTTAATAGGGAAACGTTTTTATTGTTTCGTTTTAAGTAGTGTTGTGTTTAAATTTTACGCGGGACTTTGTGGGCTGTGTGGCACAACCCAACTCCACATGGCGGGATCTGATTTGAAGCTGTCTATAGCTCGATAAGTCACTTCTTTTTTGCATTATGCACTAAGTTAAAATTGTTCCTTTCCAATTAGCATATGAATTATGTTTCAAAATCCTTGTATGCATCAAAAAGCTCCTTTGAGCTATTAATAGCCTTTGCAGAACTCTCTTAAAAACTTGGAAATTAAAAAGCCTTGAATTTGAGTATGAAACTTGTAATCTATGCTTTAACTTCTAAGCACCTAGGTTTTAACCTCTCTCCCCCTTGATGATGTGGCCTTTTCGTTTGCCCCTCCTTAAAAATTGTTGTTTTCATTTTTGTTTCTATGTTTCCCTTAGCTATGGGTAGAACACTATTCTCTTTACTAGCATTGTTATCTCATGTTTGACAAAATGAAGATCTAAGGGAGCATTAGATCCAAAGATGACTTATGAGTAGTTAGCAAAGTGCAACTCAATGTTGGTTAGAATAGTTCACATTCTTGGTCCAATGTTTTTGCATGTTGTGGACTAGGTCTAACTGATCTTGTTGCTTTGTAAGCATTCGAGTAAAGATAACTTTGCAAATTGGCTCTCACAGTATATTTGAATTAATATTGTGGAAGAAGTAACATTTTTGAAGTCTAAGTTGCTAATGCATACATATGTGTAGAAATTTATAACCATGCAATACAGAGTAGTTGTCATAAATGTATATATGCATGTATTTATGTAGGTATGCATGTGTAATGTATGTACATAACACTACAATGCAAGGAAATTACAAATGGGTGTGTAGATATTCATGAACATGCAATGGAAGCTAGTTATCATAAATGGGATATGTGTATGCATGGATTGATGTTCGTATATGTACTATTGTATGCATGTGAGTAATTGAATAGTTATTAAGGTGTAGATATTACAAAGGTTTGTGTAGGTGGAGTTAAAAATGTTAAGACTTGTATTGAGGACTAGAAGGATTCCTACATGACTAAAAAATTTATGCACTATTCAAAAATTTGTACTTAAGACTTGTTTTCGTTCATGAAAATATGCTATTTTTGATGTGTCATAATGGCGATGATGAATTGATGCACAAACTTTTGTTGCCTAGGAATGGGAACATTAACTTTGTAAATTCATAGCCCACAAGAGCACAATTTGATGGGCTTCGTTTGGATGTTGCCACTTGCTTATCATTTTGCATGTTACATTTGGATAAGCCATTATGTTTGGGCTTTATTATATTGTTTGGCTAGGGTAGATGCTAGAT
Source organism: Lygodium microphyllum (assembly GCF_053477565.2). Classification (NCBI taxonomy): domain Eukaryota; kingdom Viridiplantae; phylum Streptophyta; class Polypodiopsida; order Schizaeales; family Lygodiaceae; genus Lygodium; species Lygodium microphyllum. The sequence goes on from NC_141158.1 coordinate 126,362,145, forward strand.
GATTGTTTACATGTTTAACCAACCATCTTATATGGTTTTTGATCTATAATTTCAAGGTGATTGGGACATGTACATGTACATCTAATACATGTGATATTAGAGAAAAAATAAGCTAACCTTTGTAAAAGTTATGGAAAGAAATACATGGGATTGTTAATGCATATGCTTTTGGATGTGTATGATGGGGTCTAAGGCGAAATACATAAAACTTTATACGTTGATTGATCCACAAGCACATGGTATGTAATAATAATGATAGTTCATAGTGGTCTCTTATTGTTAAATATGCGTGTACATACAAATGTGATCTCGGACAAGTTATGGAAATAAATTACATGGGATCGCTGGTGCATATGCTTTTGAATGTGTATGATGGAGTCTAAAGCTAAATATACCTAATCCATAGGCACATGGTATGCAAAAATAATGATAGTTTATATTGGCCCCTTATTGTTAAATGAATGATAGAAATTACAAGGCAAGGTGAATATGCTTCAAAATAGTCAAAGTATATCATCTAGTGGGACTTCTTGTTGGGTTTCATTTGCCTTAAAGTGAGTTTTCTTTTAATGGAGAGGAAGAAAGTGATGTTGTAATTGATGAAACATGGTTAGGTTGATGTTTCTCTTGCTTACATGGGATATTAACACCTTTAGATGTTGCAGTGGCCTTGAAAACATTTAAAGTATGACCAAAAGTTATTTTCTTGCAATTTTAATATATAATTTGAGCATGATAATTTGATTTAAAGAGGTCTTGGCACATTTCAATGCCATAGTAACATTCAAAGCATTGTTAAGCATTGGCCTACCTTTAAATAAACCCTCAATGAAAGGTTTTATAAATTCTCAAGAAAAGGGTTCAATCAATTGGTTAAAGCCTTAGCTCAAATCTCATGGAGATATAGAGCACTAGTGGCCAAGCTTTGTATCATATTGTTGTCAAGGTACAAACATGATGATCCTTTTCTTTCATGCATCTAGAATGTGGTTGAAATGTCAATGCTTATAAATCAAAAGATGATAGGATACTTAAAATCCTCAATAGTATTTCATCATTAGTTTGATAGTGACACCATCAAAGCCACATAAATTTTGTTGAAAAAGTAAGGCCAGATTAGGGATCATCAAAATTATGTGAGCTCTTTACGAACCTTTGTCTTTTAGCATGGTAGCACTCAATGATGTGATTAGTGGTGTATATTGTTAAAGGTTATCAAGTGAGATTATAACTTAAAGAAGACCTATATAAAGGTACATGGTGAATGCATTTGTATTGTGTATTTTTATCAAGCCTCTACTATTTTATCTTATGGCATTATATCTAATTGATTTCAAGTAATTTCTTGTATGGTATTAAAGCTTAATTCTCCCTCTTGCCTCCTCTAGTCTCATTAGCTCTCAAATTAGGGTTTCTACCTCTATCCACCATGGCTAGAGTCCTCAGACATAGCTTCCATCCCCAAACTTAACTCCTAAAAGTCATTAGATTAATTAGCATCATAGATTTAGCATGCAATTTTAACTCCATGATGGCTACAACCACCTTATGCTTTAAATCAAGATCTACATTATCCATTGAAGTTTTCTTGGGTAGCGTAGCCATCTCCAATGAACGCAACACGTGTGTCAACATTATTAACTAGGTAGGATGTAGTTACACATTCTTTTCTTAAGGTGCCAACTTGTAACCAAGGAAATTGCTCACCTAAAGTAATTTGCAAAAAACTCATACATGCTTTATCCATGCAAATAGAGTGATCGTGTCAAAACTTCCAAAGTCAAAGGAGTTGCACAAAGGGGTCATTTTATCCTCTAATCAAGGTTGTTATAAAGATACATGTTTCACAACCAAAAACGCTCTTCTCAAAGTTAGGGTCTTTTGTATTTCTACTAGGATTTGATATTTGAACCTCATTTCTTAATTAAATCACCTAAGACTTGAGAAAGTTTTCATCACCAAGATATCTTATCATGACACCTCCCTCATATACTTTAAACTCCTCACTAAACTTGAAAATCATTGATATGCTCATACTAATCGAAGAATCATCCACCAATTGCAAACTTCTAAATATAATCAATCCTTGTAAGCATATATATGAACATATGAATTTTCTATAGGAATAAAAATTGAGTGATTTCCCCAAGCAATTGTGTGGTTTTCTATAGTCAATTTAGTGACCATATAATTTAATAAAGGCATAAACACTACTAGTTCCATGTACAACCAATAAAGCATCTCTATTCATGGAGTAGCGACTACATACATTCTCTTTACTTGCATGGTTCAAAAGTATGCCAAGTAAAATATGCCCTTCTATGTGAGTTCTACTTGGTTGATTATGTAAGTAACTATACAACCAAAAATAATATTGTGGAGCAACTACAAAGACCACAAATCAAATGGTTTGTCAACTCCAATAAAGTAAAGGATCTTAAAACCACAATCAAGAGCAATGTTTACTTTCCATTTATCGATGTGATGAGAAATGCCTTAATTTTGGTGATATGCCATGGGAAGAGCTACACCAATGAAGCATGCACCATATCAAGACAAATTTTTGAAAAATTTCCTAGATCCATTGCCATCTTTTCATAGATCTTGTGGCCTAAAAATAGTGAAGGGACCCATCTCAAACTAGGTAGAGCAACACAACATTAGAGAGCTACAACACAATAGGATACAATTGTAGGAAACCCTACATATCAATTGCATTTAAGGGGTTTAAAGAAAACTTTACTTACTTGTTGTAATATGATAAATTACCCTTCTTGCTTAAGAAACGTACATGTTTTCTTTTAAAGTGTAATTAATCATGCAAATTTAAATGGATTTTATTAGATGGGATACCCCTCCTAGTGAAGTGACATGATATTTTTGTGTTTTTTGAGGTGCACATGTTGCAAACTTAGAAATCTTTGCGAGTTTGCAAAAGCTTAACCTTGAATAATGGTTTGCCTTTGAAGACATCATGTTGCTGAAAAGGCAAAAATCAATGATCAACATGCTATGTTAATGGGAGATCCAAGCACATGTAAGACATTCACCTTGCTCTTGATAGTGCAAGGGTTTCTTAGGCACTATGGGCCACCAACGTATCAACCTCCCCATCTGTGGATACACAAGGAACGCCACATACAACATTGGTGGCATAACACTACACTTTGATCTACACCTATTGTTACTCACAAGCATGCATACCTCCATGCCTTCAAAAAAATGAGATAGACTAATTGCACACTATAAGAACATGAGGCTCATTATCACTAGCAAGACATGGCTTGTTGAGTAGAACCAATTCTAATTAGTTAAAATAGAGTTGAGGGAAATGTACCATAACCATAACAAGCCATTTAGAGGTGGTCAATGTAATCTTGGAGGGGTGACTCATAAATATATAAGTCTATTGAACACATTCACTTGAAGCCTTTCTTAGAAGCTTTTTATATACCGAGGGATATTATGTAATGGTGATATTTAGTGGTTAAATAGGAACATGGTATATTTTCTTGATGTTATATTTATGTATAAATTAGGACTTGAGTGCCCGCCATAGTAAGGGTTTATATACAGGGGTCCCCTTGAGAACGTAATCTAGGATGAACATCATGAGGACTTCACAAAACACCTTCCCTCGAACACAGTTTTATGGGCGAGGGAACGGAGGCGTGCTTTCATAGTCTTGTCACAAACAATGACGATGACCATCCATACAAAGCCCGATTATCGATTGTGGACAACTAGTCCGTACCGACGCCGACGTGGCCTCTACTGAAAACAAACAAACATAAAATCACTAAGCGCAATGTCTGTATACAAAAAGCACGCAGTCGCTCGCGTATCAGGGAAGTAAATCAACTACTTACTTGCCTACCACATGGCACGTTCCTAACAAGTGGTTATTTCGTTTATCCCCTTCCCTTCTCTTTCCTTTGTGTGCTCCATGTCCTCTTGTTGGTGTCAACAACTTGAGGTGCTTCATCGTGTTCTTCATAAACACTTGGCTTGGGAAACCGATCTAATAGTTTCTTCTTGTCACAAGGAGCAATGTAGGAAAAATGCCTCAAGTTGCTTTGGGTCCTTGCATGCACTTGGCCGCAACACAAGGTCCTTTGCAGAAGGGAGTCTTCTGCTTTAGCGCTTCCGGATTTTCCACCTTTGTTCGTTTTAGGGTTAACATTACCCCCCTCCTAGACGAGTGCCAGTCCCATGGCACTCACCGTCGTAGGTAGCAAGCTTTAGCATGCACTGAAGACGTGGATGGCAAGGACATCAGTGGTTGCTGTGGAGGAGTGTTGGTAGTGGTGGGGAGGAAGGTCGCTGGGGGCACGTTGGTGGCCTAGGTGGCTGGTGGTAGGGCTATTAAAGCTGATGGTAGGGCTATTCTTGGTGGGGATTGCACTGATGGAGTACAAGTGGCGGTTTGTTGGGGATTCTGCACATGACGATTCTTGGTGGGCTTGCAAGATGATAAATGATAAGAATTCAGAGTTGGGTGTCGATGAAGAGCGAATGACACTTTCGTGGGAGTCTTCAATACCTGCAATTGAAAACCTCTCATAGGTGGTCTCTTCCTAGGGGTAGTGCTAGTCTTCTCTATCGTGCACAAGATATAATTTAATTAGTTTGGGAGACAGGTCGAACTCTAAGCAAGCTGAGAGTATTGTCCTGCACTTGAGGACCCAAACTGTGTATATATTTTGGTGCAGATATTATGTGAGTGATCGTGCATACTTAGATATTACATAGTTAGAAGACCGCGGGCTGGTTTCTCATAACGATGTGTGGATGAAGCAAAGTTGTCCATGTTGAGAAGAAGTACACGTGAAGGTGTCTGCGACATCCTTTGCAATGTGACTGCACGACGTAACATAATTGAACACAGTGACACTACACGATCGGTAGCTGGTAGCTATTGGACCTACGTGATGAGGAAAGTGTACTTTTCATGGCCATTTGTGCGGTGCTTACCACAATTGATTGCAATGGTATTAAGGCAGAGTGCAAGAGGGAATCGTGTGAATGGGTTAGGGTGACAAGTCTAACCATAGGCGAGACAAGCTCTCTAGGTATGTCCTGCCCTTGGTGTGCCTTGAACAATTGTGGGTACTGCTAAGAGGCTAGGGGACTAGGGACGGAGCCAGCCAACCAAGGTCACTGGATGCACCTAATTTGAGGACCCCTAGGTGCTGTGCTGTGATTGTGGGTGCTTTATCTTTTCGTTTTTCTTTTTTTTTCCTTTTTTTTTCATTTTCTATTTTCTTTTTTTGTTTCTTTTTCTTATGCTTTTTTCTTTCTTTCTCTTCTCTTTTTTTTTTTTGACTTGCCTGAGTACAACCATTGCAATATGTTGAGGCTATCAGCTTTTCAATGGGTTGGGAAATGTCAAGCTTCTAAGGCTCATGAAATAGATATTACAGTGATGATTGTGCCCTAGCCTCGTTATTAGAGAAGCAGTTGTTGAGATGGGGAGATACACTTGAGATATTGCAAACCTCTTTACGATATACGATGTCGGTACAATTGAGGTAACAACTATCGTGAGCCAACTATAGAGCTTGACCCAGAAAGAGAGTGTAGCCCATGACTATGCTTTGGGCCATGCGATGTGGGCACTCGGAAGGGTGATTTTTGCTTTCGGCAGTGTAGCTTTGTCGCGGTTGTTTGTGAGGTTGGTGATTTTGCGGTGACTTGGGCATTGAACACGTTCGCACGAAACCCTGTGTCAGCCTGCATTCACTTGTCGCTTCATGAGAGTATATGCAAGTCGCATGCGTCAAGTACAACGAACAAATGCAATCATGTCAAGATATTACTTTATCAAAATCCTATGATGCTGATTGTGATGCCTATGCCGGTGCTTATTAAAGACGTGGCATATATTAGCAATAGGTGAGGAAAGTGTGTACATGTGGGGAGCCTGCCCCTTTAACCATCAAAAGACAAAAAGTTATGGTAGGATGACCTTTGTTAAGTTGCTTGTATAGCATAGGGGCTACTCTATTTGCACAAGGCGGGGTGAGTCCAGGTGGTCATGTGATTGAGGCTCTCCTGGTGAGGGGCTCATGTGAAGTTGGGCAGGGAAGATGTCGGCCGGGACTTGAATGGTGTAGTCTTTGGCCGCAACCGTTTCCAAAATGCTTTTGAACAATGCATTGAATTCTTCCTTGTCTCGAGCTACCCTCTCCGCTTTCGAGCACCTGGTGCCCGAGCGTCTGTTGGGGGCCCACACATCCGGTGTTGCCACACCTTGTGTGCTCCCTTGAGCTTCTATTCCCCTGGCCTAAGGATTTTTCGGCCTATGTCTGAGGTGGTGTCGCTTGGGGCCTTGTTTCTTTGCATACCTTTTGAGGCTAGGCACATAGCGCACCAGCGGAGGAGCTTGTGCTGCATGCTCCCTTCGACGACAGAGAGCATCTTTGCACGCCAGCTGCATTGGGTGCTCCATGCCTGCTACGTAGGGGGACCTGCAAAATGTGAACCAAGAATTAGGCCTTAAGACAGGATAAAACCATTCCATGGAAGGGATTATACAGCTAATCAAGGGCATAAAACGAGGAGGGGAGAGGTGAGGCATGCGGTAGTTGTAGTAGAGGGATGGCCCCTATGATGATGTTCGTTTGGCCTCCAGCCATTAGCAGATCTTGGCTTATGCTAAGTTGCGTGGATTGTCAGGGAGCGGGGCAGGGCTCATACTTGGAAGGATAGACCGTAAAGGGGAAAGGTGTATAGGAAGGGATGGTATCCTGTCCACACCCTTAGAGATGTTGGTCAGAGCTTCCTATGGTGGTGATGAGGGTTGCATGCCCTCCATCTGGAGGCGAGAATGATCACACAACTTCTAAATGTGTGGTGAGAGGAGGACCTGAGGAGCTTAGCCTGTTGAACCCAACTCCTCTCCTTGCGCTTGACTATCATTGCTTGTGTGTGTTGACATTGTCTATACAAGGTCACAAAAGTCATTGTTTATTTATATACATATCTACGAATCCATGTCACTTCACGAGGATAAAAGACAATTGTAGAACTTCGGATTGTACTGGAGCATGGCACACACATCTAGTACTTATGGCAGCTTACTTTATAGTGATAGATATTTTGCAACATCGAGTAGCATGGAACCTTGCCCGAGTCTATTGGCAACATGTAACTCCTCCTCAGTGAGAACCTTATCAGACAGAGAGTTCTCTTGGCTAGTTTCAGCTAAGTCCGTACCCCGAATGGCAGTCAGCACTCGAAAGGAAATTGGTGCCACATAGGTTGGGTTTCTTTGAGACTGCCATTTGGCCAATCGCTCCTCTGAGACTGTCATGATCTGGGCTCCTAGTTCGGCCATTGCAACGCGGTTTTCACACCAACATTGTTCAAATTGACTTCAATCTTCTGATAGTTGCTTTAGTTGCTCTATCTTTAAGAGATTTGGTTAGCAGAGCACATCATTGAATGTGATAGTTAAGCGTAGTTCGTCGACTTCCTCGTCAGAGATGAGTCGCATGCATTCATATAGGAGCTTGTTATAGTGCTCGTCAAGATGTTCTTGCTCTTCCCAAGATAAGAAAAATTGCAAGTATTCTTCAAGCTGCTCTTTAGGAAATGTGCCCATGTCTGCCAGGACATAGATATGTGCGAACACTCTGAGCTTAGCATTCAAGTTGATTAAGCATTCTGTGACACTTCTATGTTCAACGAGGGCTTGCTCGGTTACCATCTCATGCAAGGTTCTAGAAGTTTGCTTGGGCTTTAGCATAGCTGGGGGCTCAGGCCTAGACGAGCAAGATTGGCCAACGCTAGGATTTCTTATGCTCTTGGGGTTTCCATGTTTCTCCTGAGGCTTCGTTATTGCATCATGGTTCTCCTTGGATGTGACTGGTATAAATTTATCACCCCGTTGTGACAGCGTTGTATCCACTCTTGATTGGTCAATGCGAGTTCTATCGTCAGTGGATCAAGTGTTGCAAGCAACCATTGATGGTAGCGGTTGCTTCGATTTTTTAGAGCACATGGATGTGTCTGAGGTTTCACCGCTATTAGGAGAGACATCAATGGGTTCATTGGTGGATGGTCTCGATGCTTTATTCCTCAGCTCTCCAGCACTCTTGGTCTCGATGTTCTTGGAGTCCACAACCACCTGTAATTGCTATTGTTTTCACTGTTTTCTCCTCTTTTTCTTGGTCAGTGAAGGTGCATCACTCAACGACTCAGGACCTTGGACTAGGTCAAATGTTGATGTGCTTGGTTGGGCCTTAGCATTCTCTTTCTCTAGTGTGTCCTTATGGGACGTAGCCGTGGCCTGCTGAATAGCCTTGCTAGGTTGTGAGGGTACAACTGCCTCCCTTTTTAGAGAGTCTAACTCTTTAGCCAATTCCCTTGTGTTTAACTCCTCCAACCTAGGCTTTAGGCACTTTGGAAGTGCTGGAGTTGTCAAGGAAGTTGGTTGCGACACCTCCTCCACAGGTAAATTACTAAGGACATGTTCCGCAAGGGGCATTGTCATGGCCAAGGACTGTGATTGCTGTGATTCCTGATTGGAAGTAGTAGCGGCTAGTCCAGTGTGTTGGCTGCTCTTGGTGGATTGCGGTGTCAAGTCCCTAGGGCGATCGGAAGTGGTCGTGTCTTTTGTTGCCCTTTGAGCATTCATCTGTGTAGATCGAGCATGAGTTGAGCTAGTCACAATAGGTTGCACAGGCATATCCTTGGGCCGAGAGCTACGGATGGTGTCATGTCCCACCTCTTGGCCATTTGGAAGCTTAGATGGAGATAGAGATTGGGATTGAGAAACTGCACTTGATGACTGCTGTTGTGCTTCCTATGTCCATTTGGAAAAAGAGGTTATAGGAGATCTAGGACTCTTAGGTGGACGTGGTACTAGCTGAATGATTTGCTTGAGGCTATTAGGCGATTGTGCCATTTTCTTTGTTGAGTAATCAGCCTTCTCACGAGCAGCGTTGTGCCTCTGGTGCTCATTATCCTCTTGAGAGGTCAAAAGCTCCTTGAGCACTAGTGGTCTTTGTGCACGCTCAATGGTTACATATGACATCTGCTTATTAAGCATGCTAGGCTGAGGCTCTTTCTTTCGAACACTCATGTTTGGTTTCTTGCCTCGAGACCTGGAGTTTCTCTTAGATTTCCTCCTATGCTTCGTTGCTTTTGATGCAATCTGGCCTTCAGCTGATAGAGGTGGTTTAGTAGGGGGTTTTGGTATCCAAATCCATCGGTTATTTGTATAATACCCTTGAGCACGTAGCAATGCTTTGGATATCCATCTCAGCGTTGTGCTAACCCTCCATCAATGCCTTCGTCTATAAGGATTGGGCTTCTTTTGGGGTCTTCTACAATATTTGTAAGTCCAAAGCCCGTCCTTGACATTGTCTCTTGACCTTCTTGTTTCAGGCATGGCCTCACTCACTGGTTCTCGTTGTTTGACCTGTGCTTGTATCAACTCTTCCAACAAGCCCTTGCTCTCGTTAGCAGGCTTGACAGTTATGTCAGCACCCTCTTTACCTTTCCCTCGAGGGTTCGATGAGGTCACCCTTGCTAAAGGTTGTGACTAGCCTCACCCCTGGTAGTGTCAGGTGTATCCTCTGTGCTACATAGTCGGCCTCACACTTGGTCGCCCTTTTGAGGGGTCTTCCTAGGAGGGTTTCTTTCCTGCAGCTAGCACTATTTGGAGGAACATGAAATAGGATAGGCAAGCTTTCAGTTTCAATTGTCACAAGGATTTTGCACTTCCCCATGAGCGCTCGTGGGTGTCCCCCATAAGGGCTAAGAGTCGCATTAATCGGTGTGAGCTCTGGTTGGCCTAGTAGGGTCCATGCTTCACAGGTCAAGGTATTAAAATCTGATCCTTCATCAATCAAAGCATTGATAGTGTGCTCTCTTTTCACGGTGAGTTTGATCCTAAGATAAGAAGGTGGTACTATGTCTTTGTCTTCCGGGTCTTGGCTTGTAAATTTAAGCCTTCTGACAAATGCCCTTGAGTCCCCAACTACATGATCAGATGTGGATTCTCCACTGATGTCTTGGATCGTCAGTGCAGTGCTATTCAAGGAGCATCTATCATCAGGATTGTCATATCTAGTCATTTTTGATGTTGTAGCTTGATGTTGCATTTTGCTCTGACTAGACATGGTCCGAACACAATGTCTTTGTATTCTCATGGTCTGGCCTTTTTGCCTTTGATGGCTAGATTGGCCTGTTGCGGTTCTAGGGTCTCTTTTTGTCTTTGTTTGGGTGTGGGCTTCTGTTTGCTGCTTTGTAAGTGAAGATCTATGCTTGTGTAGAGCCATTATTATACTAGGGCCTAATCCGGAGGACCTGTCACGATGCACATTTTCTCTCCAACCTACTCGGGGGAGATGCGGAGGGGGTAGAGCCCCCTCTGCGGGGGTCCGGGAGGGGCAATCCCCCCGGCCTACAAGGCCGTTACGATAAATACCATGCGCAATTTGGAGGACCGTTTATAGCCAAATTTTGAACTAATTGCTCTAAGTTTCAGCCCAGTGATGGATCTGTGATGTGCTTTTAGCTCTATGTAGCCTTTGGGGTCAATTTCGGGGTTTAGATGCGTCAAAATTTGTGTTCTAAATACCTGTTTGATTTTGACAGTTTTCTATCCGATTCTCAGATGTCCAATTTTTAGGAGTCCGATTATCAGAACCGGACGTCCAATTTTGGTTGGTCCGATCGGCCCAGTGGTTTGATTTTGGTCATGTCCGATTTCTAGAATCGGACGTTCGATTTTCGTGTATCCAATTCTCAGGGTCTGAGTGTCCGATCATACAGGCAAAGGTGGTCCGATTCTGGGACTGGTTCGATTTTGGGAATTAGATCGAAAAAGTGGTCTGATTTTAGTCGGACGGTTCGACTCCAGAGATTGGGCAATCTATTCTTGGACTCGGACGAACTGGTCCAACGGCGCGGACGACGGCCCGTGAGTTGCACGTGATGCCTCTAGGTCAACATCTACTCCACCGAATCGTGCCGTACCTTTCAAATAGATGTAAAGCAACAGAGGGAACCTCCTGGCCTACCTGGAAACGGGGTGGCGCTTGAATTGATCAGCCCTTCAACAGTCTCCCTGTTGCTTTCTCTCTCTCACTCTCTCCCTGGCTCTCAAGCTCACTCTTCTTCTCAGAAAGCATGATGTCAAATGTGGTGTTTCATGGTTCCCTGGGCCTCTTATTGCCCCATTCCAGCCGGCTGTGACCTCAGAAGTTGGTCCCTCATACTCTTCCAACCAGAATTCTGAATCTATGCCCCTATTTTCCTGTTTCAGCCTGTTATACAACAATAGAAAACCCTACTGTTTGCTCCAATGTTCTACTCCTATCCTTCCTAAATGCAAGAACAAATTATAAGAAGAATACCTACACTACTCCATCATGCTTTCCCAAGTCCAAAACAACAAAAACCTACTTGCTAAGGAGATCAAATACCTCTTCAAACTCCCTCGCTTCCTACCTATCTAGCTCAAGCACTGGTTCGGGGAAAACCCTACTTCAATGCTCGATTCGAAGTGCGCAAATGCTCAAGGCTTGAATCCGTTGGTCTCGGCAACGGGACCAAAATGTGGGAGCTTTCGCTCAACTGCCAAGACCCACGGACCACTTATTGTTTCAAGCATTCCAAGCCGAGTACTAATGGCTACCTCTTACATAGCCAATGTGCCATCCATATCTACGGGTGTAGTGAGCTTACCTCCATGCTGATCGAGTCACCTCCTCTCCCGTGCACTCTGGTAGCTCCACGATCCAAGTGTAAGATTCAAGAACGCTCCATCCTCAAGCTCCACGCTCCAAGCTCCATTGCCGCGAGCAAGAGAAGAGAAGAGAAGAGAAGAGAAGAGAAGAGAAGAGAAGAGAAGAAGAGAGGAGAAGATGGAGAGCTTCTCCTCCTCGGTCCCTCACCATCACACACTCACTCCCTCACACTCTCACACTCCCTCTCTCAAGCACAAGCTCAAGCAAGCAAGAAAAAGAAGAAAAAGAAGAGGAAGAGGAGAGCCACTTTTGGCCACACACAAAAATGAGCTTCTCATTCACTTTTCAACTTTATATACAAAACTCTAAATCCCTTTTGGGCGGTCATCCCCTTATCCCCTTTTTTACATGGCCGGCCGTGGTTTAGGCCCTTTTTCCCATTGTCCTTCTATCTTCCTAGCTTCCTTTCCACCGCCCGTCTACATTTACAAATTGCACGGGTGAGAGCTCGGCGCTCCTTGAATTAGACCATGATGCACTTGCACTCTTTTACAAAAGTATTGACTTGCGCTTTTCCTTGTGCACCTTTCTCCTTTATTTAGGACTTTTCTCCCTGTGCGTCTTTGTCTTCCTTTCACTTTGCCTTGGCCTTTGTCTTCTGCTTTAGCTTTTTTGGATTTTCCACCTTTGTTCGTTTGAGGGTTAACAGCCATGTACCAGCTCTCACAAAGAGTCTTATCTCTATAGCGCCCTGGATGGATAATGTAAGCTATATTGTCTCTTTGGGTGATTCCTCATAGAAGATTACCCATGCAAATCTTATTATTGCATGTGGTGCTAAGTCCAGTATCCTCTATCATTTCCTTGTATCTGGATCAGTTGACCATGTTTTGGTTGTGGTTGCAATTTCACATGTATCTCTTTGGCATCATTGCTTTGGGCACATATCTTTGAAAGAAATGAAAATGCTTACTAGCTTGTAGTATCTTCTGCTCCTAGACTATAAGTGCTTTTGAGTCTTGTGATCATTGTTTATATGAGTACGCATAAGAAGTTTGGCATGAATCACATGGGTGAGCCTCTAGTTCTTGTTCATTCAGATGTATGCGATCCCATGCCATGTCAGTCGCTAGGTGGTGAGAAGTACTTTGTCACATTCATTGATGATTACTCATATAAGGTCTAGGCTTACTCTATTAAGTAGAAATCGGATGTCTTATCTACCTTTCAACATTGGCTTACTCTATTAAGTAGAAGTCGCTAGGTGGTGAGAAGTACTTTGTCACATTACAAATGCAATAAGTTGGACCTTAAGTCTGTGAAATGCATATTTATTGGTTATGGGGATGTAGGTGAGATGGGCTATCACATATGGGATCTACATGATCACAAGGTTATTTGCAACCATGATGTCATTTTCCATGAGAAAAAGAAGCATAAGTAGCTTGAGTAGGTGATTACGGTATGCATGGTGATTTTTCAAGAGGAGCCTCTTACTCTAGTACGACCACCTAAATAGCCTACAACAACTAATGCTCTAGTGGCTCAGGCCCTTGCCTATTGTGTAGGATCAATTTGTTTTGAGATGCTCTACTAGAGCCAAACATTAGCCCACCAAGCGCTTTTTACGCCTTCTTTGGATTATGTTATGGTGACAGATGTAGGTGAGTCTCTCTCTTATGATAATTCCATGTACAAAGATGATAGTCACTCATGGGATAGGACTATGCAGTTCGAGTATGACTCCTTGTAGACTAACCATACATGGGATTTGGTTATTTTTCCTAGCGGTAAGAAGGCATTTTTAGTGGAAGTTGTGGCATGCTATTTGGCTATACCTAGCAGACGGCAATGGGATGTCATTAAGGGTATCATGAGATACCTGAAGTATATAGTAGCTATGTGCATATGTTATGGTGGCTAGGATATAGCGGTCGTGGGATACATTGACTCTGATTATGCAAGACATGTAGACAATAGGAAGTCACCCTCTAGCTATGTCTTCAACTTTGCTGGAGATGTTATTTTTTGGATGTCATGAGTGCAGAAATGCATGGTCCTCTCTACTATTGAGGTCGAGTATGTTGCACCCATCCAACCACTGAGGCTTGTAAGGAGGCTCTCTGATTAGGACACAGACCTTGGCTTGATTGATGTGGTCCCTACATTGTATTCAAATTCTATGAGTGCTATCTAGTTAGCTAAGAATCAAGTCTTTTATGCAAAGACAAAATGCATTGAGATGCATTACCACTTTATCAAAGAGATCATTGAGGATAGGTCTATCAACCTTGCCAATATCTCAACTGACCAAAATCTTACAGATCTGCTTGCAAAAATCCTCTTAGCAGAGTGCTTTGTCTTCCTTAGGAAGTTGATAGGCATTGTGTGCCAACCTCTTGGCTACTCAACAGTATCCCCTTGGTACCTCCACCCATGAGAAGAAGAAGCTTACGTTGGAATCTGCCCCTTACAACCCTATTAGGTGGTGCTCTATACAAGAGAGGCAAAGATGAAGTACTGAGAAGATGTATTGCAAGAGACAAGATTGGCATCGTTCTGAAAGCATATCATGATGAGCCCTATGGAGGTCACTTCACAGAAGAAGCGACAACCAAAAAAGGCCTTACTCGCACGATATTGGTAGTCGACCCTCCACGAGGATGCCTATGACTACTGCAAACATTGTGATGCTTGTCAACGGATGGGAAAGCCTACCAAATCTAGCACTACGCCACTATAGCCCATCCTATCCCTAAAGCCATTTGAGAAGTGGAGAATTGACTTTGTTGGCCCATTGATCCACCAACTAGAAGGAAGCCAAAGCTCTAAAGCCAACATTTTGGTTTGTACAAACTACGTGATGAAGTGATGTGAAGCCAAAGCTCTGAAGCGAGATGATGGCAACAACGTGGGCCCTATTTCTATACGAGAACACAACCAAACTAGTATGAGCAATCATGTCTTGCTTGAATTATATGATTTGATTGATATACATTATTGGAGATAAAAGAAAGTAAGTGAAGAGATGGTGATGGAGGTAGAGATAGAGTAGCTAGATGTGAGACAAGTAGCTTGTATTTTGGAGTGTTGAAGCATTTGTTTGAGCATATGTAAGAGTAGTGCCTTCTCTGTATGCAAATGTAATATGAACTAGTCTTTAGAGTGTGGAGAGATGTGCTGATGAGTTGGAAGGATAAGGATCAAATGGAATCCAATGCAATGTATCCAATGTACTCATGTGCTTGTTCCAAGAGGCAAGCTCATGCAATAGAATGTATGTGGTTGACTTTGCTTTCCCAAATTCATGGCTTACCTTGCCTATGATCCTCCATGAATCTCTTTATGTTTTCTGTTGTGGTGTCAGAGATAATGACCCCTCTCCTCCTAAAATCCCTTACAATTATCCATATTCCATTGTAACTCTAAATTCCCCAAACTTCCTTATTCATTATTATGGGAAGTATCGACGATTTCCAAAGATAGAAATCTGTGAGCAACAACAAATTATAGGGATAGCTTGCAAATGCAATAATAGCATCAAGATTTGCAAGATAGATTTAAGGAAAGGAAGGGTAGTTACTATAGCTCTATGATCCTCTGTGGAGGTAGGTTCTCAAGGGGTTGAAAATAAAATAAAAAAGCTTGGGCCATGGAAAGCAGGAGGAGTTATATTTGATGAAGAGCTTGAAGAAGCTGATCACAATGTATTAAAGAGGAAGCTAATCATAGCAAAAGAGATGCATTACATGGCCACTAAGAACCAATATGAGCTGAACAAGAAGAAGATTAAGTTGGAGCAAAACAAGATGAAGTGGGAGTTGAGAATGGCACCATTACTTTGGTCCTCTTGTCCTTCACAAATCAATGCAATGCAAGTCAACATAGCCTCACAACTTGTTGACATCCACACATGCCACAAATAGTGTCACCCTACTTCACACTTTCATTTATTTATTTCTTATCTTCTTTCAAGCTAAAGGTTAATAGCTTAGTATCAAGTATACCCCTTTCACACTACTCACCTCTCAAACTAGTTTTTTTCTAGGCCTTGTTTAGCTTGTAGAGTGAGGACTCTATCTCTTTTTGAGTTGGTTAAAGTGGCCTTGCCTTTTCTAGAATGGTTGATTCATCTTGTTGATGAAGACACCTTGATCAATGCAAAGATGTTTGCATATCCAAAATTAAACGCCTCTATGATGTCAAGCATTAAGTCTTATACCATTTTACTAATCCATCCAATATGAAGTATTGTAACAAGCCAAAAGCCATAATTTAGCCAAACCTGAAATTATATGTATGACAAGTCCAAACACATCTAGCTAACATATAAATAAGCAATATATGAATTGCAAAAATGAATGCTACAAAGATTCATCTCAAATGAAAGATAAGAATAACAAGAAGACCAAAATCTAAGCAAAGCTCAAGACAAGGAGGAAGGCCAAATAAAGCAACCATAGAGAGGAACACCCACACAAGATGAAGACAAAATAGATCAAGGAAAATAAAGAATAAGAAGATGGAGAAAAGGAAGAAGATACAAAAGATAGAGCCTAACCACCCACTAGTAGTAGCCATAGAATGCACCTAGTAAGGGGGGACAATCAATCTTTGTAAAATCGGTCATGTAACCACATGAACACCTAATAGTAGCTGAACAAGGCACAAAGAGGGGGTGTTGAAACATTTGTTTGAGTGTAAGAGTGTCTTCTTTATATGAAAATGTAATATGAACTAGTCTTTAGAGTGTCGAGAGATGAGGATGATGAGTTGGAAGGATAAGGATTTGAGGTGGCAAGTAAAACTCAACCCATGCAATGTATCCAATGTACTCATGTGCTTATTTAAGGAGGCAAGCTCATGCAATAGAATGTATGTGGCTTTTTTTTGCTTTCCCAAATTCATGGCACCTTGTCTCTATGATCCTCAATGAATCTCTTTATGTTTTCACACAGAGAAGCCTTTAAAAATGTGGGTGGTATTAGCATTGAGCTTGTGTGCCTTAAGATACCCTATAATGACTCATCTATACCTTGAGCTTAGCATCCCATATCATTGATATTTATAACTCCATAGTAAGAACATTAGGTTCCAAAAAAATGATAAGAGAAGTAGGCCCTCTTGGTAATGAATGTGTCAAGAGAGGACCATGTCCCATTGATAAGAGAAGTAGGCTCTCCCAATAATGAATATTTCGAGAGAGAAGACCATGTCTTATTGATATAGGATTGCAATAAGAAGAGCTCTTCCACTTCAACTTCTTGGAGACCCTTTCACTTTAGCTTACTAGATGTACTATTCCACATTAGCATCATATATGGTGTGACCCTTGGTATGCATGCCCCAAAGCCCAAGGATTATTCCCCTTAGGATCCAACCTTCTACAAAAAAGGGCTTGGCCTCCTAGAACATGGCATACGTCTCTTCATTACACTCTTTTGATATGAAAATAAGGGATTATATATAATACATTATTAAGTGACACTAACTCCATCAAGTCATATAGAGAAAAGGAAACTACTTTGGAGAAAAAGAGGGGCAAGAACACACAAGATATTAGATAGAGAACACTCGTCTTGGGAGGAGTTGATCTTTGACATTGGAGGCCAGGATCCTTCGATTTCAATTGAGTTTGGCTGATCCACAGTTTACCTAAGTTCTTCTGCAGAAAGAGAGAGCAGTGGGAGCCAGCATAATATCTAAGATTGACAGGCTATATGTAAACAATTGGGCCTATCATAAATAAGGTCTTTTGAAGGTTGTTGAGGAGTACATATATATATATATATATATATATATATATATATATATATAGAGAGAGAGAGAGAGAGAGAGAGAGAGAGAGAGAGAGAGAGAGAGAGAGAGAGAGAGAGAGAGAGAGAGAGTGAGAGAGAGAGAGAGAGAGAGAGAGAGAGAGAGAGCGCTTAGAGCCACTGGGGAACTTTTGCAGGGCATTTCATGGCTGAATGTCTAGAAAAGACCACTCTTGTGGAGGGGGTTTGACTGCACTAGTCTATGATATTCCTATGGTCAATGGCCGTCAAGCAAATGAGGGCCCACTAAAGTACAACATACAATGAGGTTCATTATGATGTAGAATCATATCATCAACAAGGTTTACTAATCATATGCAATGAGAGAAATCCTCCAACGAGTAGAAGAAAAGTGAAGACCCAAATCTGTAAATGTGCAAGGAAAATAGGGCTCCATAACTTTTCTTGGAGAGCTCCTCTGATTTGTGCAAATGACATCTATTAATGAAGTAGATACCATGCAGCATCTATGTATACAATGAAACCCAATTTTTGATGAAATTATAGCAATATAATTTACTATAGAATTTTTTTATAGTGAGTTGCCATGTTCAAAGGACTCAAGTTTTCTCTTGCAAAAGCCAAGAAAAAGAGTCAACATATGAAGATGCCTACCATGTAGACTATTCCATAGATAAGCCATACCATTTGATGAGGTACTCTAGCAAGATTCTATTTCTTAACACCTTTTGCTCTTCCAACAATTATTTTTGGCTCATATAAGTATGGGTGTGGATAACATAACTTGGCTTCATCATTCCTTGGTTAGAGTTTGAAGCACATTTCTAATTTTCTAATTCATTTTTCTAGATCAGTGGGCGCTGGATTCTTTCCCTTGAAGTTGGTAATGATGATCTTGTATTTATATTCTTTGGCATAATAATATTGTCTACCATAATAAGATTGTCCAAACGAATGTTACCCATGAATATTATCCCATATGAGTGTTGTCCATAAGAACAACAACAAGAAAAATGCTTATCTTAATATCTCCTTTCTCTATCTCTACCATGAAAAGAATAATGGCCTTGTTGATTTGCCTTGTTGGGCTGGGATTTTCCATAATTAGAAGTTTTCTCATGAATGGGTTAATCATGAATCTCCACTCTTTGAGGTATATGGGTGGGTTAAGAATAAAATGCCTTGTAAAATGGATTGCAACCATGGGGTCCTTCTTCTCTAGAAAGGTGGTGAGAATCTTCACGGTGCTTTTGACTCTTGGGGAGGAAATTGTGGTGTACCACTCATAGCATACATCGAATGTGGATGTACATCCTGATTTCTATCTCTTGATTTAAAATTTTCCCCAATCTCATAAGTACATGGAATATAATGATTAGATTTCTTCATAAAGTTATACCATTTGTGGGTTGAACAATAGATGACTTCTCGCTCAAGTTTTTGATCGCTACAATCATTTGGTCAAACTTGGCTTCCATTGTTTGATTGAGTTGAATACCAACATTGATACATCTTACATAATGAGAAATGCATCTCATTGACAAATCCTTAGATAGAATATCAAAATCATGGCTTAAATCAAGGGAACACATACTTGTCGGCTTAGGCCTTATAAAAAAATACTTTCCTATAAGTATACTTACCATATTGCTTGTCACATAAGAAAGAATGTTTGAAATATTTGTGAATTCTAAGAAATAATTTCTTCAATGTAGGTTAACACTTGGATGTGTGCATAAGACCTTCCCCAAGGTTTATTGTACTATCTTTTCACAAAGAAGTTGGATTACCACTCTGAATACAAGAATCGGCACTAGACATGATAGGTCTCTTTGTAGGGACTTGTTGTTAGCTAGGAGAGGTGCCAAGGAACTAGGGGACCATGTTGTAATTCCTTTGGCATACTAGGATTAGCATAACCCAAATGAGGCTAAGGTGGATATCTCAAAAGGCTCAATGCTAGTAGCTAAGGGTGGACTTGGTGGTTTTTAGTGTTTGGGTGGGGTCTTGATATGGATTGAATAAAATTATTGTAATAAGAATAAAGACAATGGATTTGCATAAATATTTTTTTCGTGTAATGTAGAAAATTTTAGCTTATTTTAGCTTGGGATATGGACATTCTTGGAATAAACACTTTAGAAGTCCACCTTGACATGGGTTTGTACATGTCCCACCATGGTATAGAGGCGGGTTTCTTGCCCCATCTTAGCATGAGCTAAGTTCCATGTTGTAGCTTGTCATTGATTCTTAGCAAGGCTATGGCTTCTCTTTTCATGTATTCAAACTTTCTTGGACATTTTCTTCATATATGTGATAGTAAAGGCTATGGCTTCTAACATTCCATGTATTTCATGTGTATTTCATACTTGTGAGATGCTACCTTTATTACATTGGTATCACAACATAGATTTTGATACTATTACAGAGTCATTTTTATGTCAACATTTGGTTGTAGATATTGAAGACATGGAACTATAGTTAGATCTTGGTCATAGGGTATGATCACATCATAATTATGACTAGATAGACTTTACCATTCCCGTCAATGATCATTTTTGGAGGCCACTAACAAGTTCTTGGAAGAAATGGTAGTTGGGAAACTATTTTAGCAAGTCATCATCGAATCTGGAAGGTCTTTTGACAAAGGAGGGCTATAGGAGGCTAGAGGAATCAAAAGTTCCACTACTTTTTGGGAAATAGGGTTTCCTTCTTTCTCTTCAAGCATTTGTTCATGCTTTCATGGAGCTTTTCTCACAATTCCCTTCATATCTCTCTTAAATTTGATGATCTTGCATCTAGGCTTCCACCATGGGATCTTATGCATCAAGAGCTTGAAGATGGACACCATTTTGGAAGGAAGAATGCCCAAGTGAGATGCTTGTAGATTTTATTTCTTCAAGAAGACTCCATTAATCATTGGCTTGAAGCTTTGAGACGTTATTTATTGCTTGCCACTCCCTATTGCAACTACTTTTTGTAAAATATTTCATTTATTCCATAGGCTTCAACCTTAAAGTTGAACCCAGACAGTAGGCCTTCAATCACATTTCTTCTTTAACTTTAGGTATGAGCTACATTGTATGTGCAACAAGAATAAGGGGAAGGCTTGAAATGGTTTTAAGAAGTTTTTGGTACACAATCCTATAGAGCTTGATTTGTTGATGGCACATAATAAGAAACTCTATGCTAAGATGAAACACAATTGTATCCACATTGAAAAGAAAGTCAATTGTGGAGCACTCAACTTAACATATTTGTGAGACAGATGTTTATGCAAGGTTGTGCAGCTAGGAGGATGAGTAGAGTAAAGTTGTTACTTGTCTTAACAACTAGAGAGAGTGCAAAGCTCATATTTCCTTTTAAGTTAACAATGATGAGAAGAAAGCTATACAATAGGCCTTCATCCAAGCTCTACATGCACCATTATAAATGCTATTCTTAGCAAAAGAAGAAGCAACAAGAGTTTAAGCATAAAAAAGAAGATGATGAGAGCAATACTGTAGGCCAATTGTGATTGACAATAAAGTTGCAAAGATAGAGATGTTTGCATTCTTTCTATTCACATGATCCTCTCATTCCATATCTCTCTCTTGTCATAGACACACCCTACTCTCTATCTTGCAATGGCATAAGGAGAAATTAGAAAGCTTCAAGATCAGTCGTGCAAATTCCAGATCGTAGTGTTAGAGTGCAGGATGCTGCACTAGCTTCATTGATTAAATCGTTGCTAATTGTGATATGAACCTCTATGATTGTAGATAGCTCTGTAGCTTTCAACTCATTTAGCTTGCTAGCAATAGTTGTAGCAAGGGAGAGAAGCATGATTGGTTCCAAGAAAACTAGAGAGCTTTTAATGGCAACCTTCCAAGGCTTGCAAGCTCTTGCCTCAATCGCCTACTCATATGTTTCCTGGAGCTTGTCTATGATCAATGATGCTTAGCCTTCAATTTCATTGTAGAACCTTTAGGATTTGATTTGAGGTATTCATCATTCGATATTCTCAAATGAAGGCTTGGTATTAACACACATAAGATGAGACAAATGATAGCAAAATCTTTTTAAATTCGAGCATAGCACTCAAGAGTGAGATTCCAATGGAGAATGCTTCAGTTTGGAGATGAAGGATAATGCCTCACAATAGCATGCTTCTTTGTGGAAAATTTATGTGTTTGCAAAAGATTGATGCAACTCCAAATTCTAACATAAGCTTTGTATCTCTAATGGAATTAATTGATGGATGTCTTGTACATGGATAGTTTATAACTTCTTGCTTATCTTCTTTGCAACATCCTTGTCCACTAGTTGCAATGATGTGAATCTTCACACGCCCATTGAGGTTGAATATAATTCTTGGATAGAAATCTATGACCTTAAATAGGCATGCTGACAACTTGATGTATGCTCTTTCCTCCCTTATGATTTGCTTCAATCAATTTATAGAGGAGGATCAAAGAGGATAGTTTGAGACTACATACATGCCTTCACCATATCTAGTATTGTGTTGGCATTCTTTAGATATTAGAGACTATACATTGGTGGCAACAATTTGAAGACAATATTCTCAACTTTGGCTTTCCAAACCTTCTTGTACACTTGGCATTGTTTTAAAAGTATAGAAAATTGGATGCTTTATGCCACTATCTACTTCTTCACAAAGTTGAAGATTCACATTATGTGCTTTATGGTTTAAGTAATGATTAGCAATTCATAACCAATTTTGGAGGAGTTGAAGATGCTAGGGAGGCTAATTCCATTTGGAAGCTTGAGAATTTAGCACTGAAGTTGGAAATTCTTGGATTGATCTCTGCCTTACAAAAATGCATGATTTGGAGGCTCAACACTAGCATTATTACCTACATCAGCATTGGCAACAACCAAGTCTTCTTTCTCACTTTATTGAAGCTGGCCTACGACTAGAAAACCTAACAACTTGCAATTGTTTAGATTTGATACAATTATCAGCTATAGCGATAGAAAATGACTTTACAAAGATTGGAAGTGGAAGTTAAATGATGATCATTGATCTACTTAGATTGACATGTTCAAAGTTTGACAAGGATCTATATCTTTATTGAATTTCCATGGTATATTTGTCTTTGGATAGTGATAGATATGCAGGTGTAAGGGCAACTAGTTTCTTCGTGCTCATTTTTGTTGGGCTTGCAACATTACCACTTTAGTTGCAAGTCAAAGATAATTTAATTTCACATGAATAATCTCCTCTTCTACATAAGAAGCAACATCATTTGGATTTGAAGGACCATCAAGAAATGACAATGGGATATTAGGGATAGAACTACATATATTTGGAAGAAGCTCACAGCTTTGGTAGACACTCACATCATGGGCTGCCTCTTCCTACACTGTATAGTAGTGAAGTGCATTGTGATCAAGATCTCTCATAGCTCATAATTGATGTTATAACATTGCTATATGATTTTCACATGCTGGCTAGAGCTCATTTTCCCTTAGGGATGCAAACATGTTACAAATGGAATCATTATTAATAGCAGAAATAGATGCCACATCTTAATATCTTCACAAACCTCAACATGAAGAATTGCATTACGAACATGAGCATCCCACCTCTACATGGACAACATCACCATGATTATGGATACAAACATTGGTATGAACATCAACATGCATACGATCATGATCATAGATATGGGCAACATTATGCTAGTGCATATGGACCTAATTTTGGACATGGTCATCATTTTGATAGTGAATATGACTAGCCATGTAGGCATGCTAGTTCTTTTAAGTGACATGCATACCATGCACAATGTCATGAGGATGAAGGCATGAGCACATTAAATGCTCAAAGAAATCATAAAGAGGATGAAGCAATGCATGTGTCTCGAGCATCCAATGATTACCAACAATTATTCAAAGAAATAAATGGCATGAATGTAGGGATTCTTGGGAGAATACACTTACTGAATAAGTCAATGGAAAGTAGGCTTGATGAGATTATTATTGTCATAAAAGGTTTGGGTAGCAAAATACAAGAACCTCAACCTACTCTGCCGGCCTTATCCCACACCCACATAATCCATTTCCAAATCCACTATAAGATGAAGATCAAGACGAAGAAGAACAAGAAGCTAAAGATGAGGAAGACCAAGAAGATGTAGATGATGAAGATGGACAAGAAGAGAAGGACAATGAGGGGCTGATGATGCCAAGAAGAAGAGCAAGCTCAAGAGTTGCATGTTTCTCATGAGACTCAAGTGGATCATGTTGAAATTGCATATTTTGAAGACATTGGGTCATCACATGATGGTGCATATGATGGTCTACATCAGCCCATGTAGAACCATGGTATGCAACAACCAAGAGAAGGAATTCATTTGGATGCATATGAGGATACATATGATCCATATGAGTTTCTTGATGGGGATGCATATGGACATTATGCTTGGAATACATATGCATCTGAAATGGATGATAGGGAGGATGACAATGACACTATGTTTCTTTATAATCAAGGGGATTTTGGATATGATTATGGGATGATGCATTATACCCATTTGATATGGATGGCTTGGTACTTCTACTTGATGACAGTTTTCTTATGGTTGATGGCTATCATGTTGGTATTCCCTTTGATCCAAGTGGCTTTATTCTAGGGAAATTAGCTTGCAATAAGTCATTCCATACTCTATAATTGATGCTACTTGGTCGTCATTGTTTATTCGTTTTCTTGAGAGAAAGAAGGTTGGGAAAAGATGGGTTTCTGACATAATACAACTTATCGTATTAAATTACCATCATTAAATAAAATGACTTGTCATCATCAAAGTCATGGTTTTCTCCTTGGATATGATAGACTTCTATGTCATTTTTGATATGACATCTCATTTTCCCGATTTGAAGACATCTACCACAAGTTATGGCTCTTTTTTCCTAATTGCCATATTATGACATGTAGGAAACTCATTGCAATTCTCTCACTTGAGCTTCATTGGATATGCAATCGTCTTTATCACATGGATCTATGATTTCTAAATTCAATCCTTTGTATTTTTCCTTCTAAGCTTTGAGGAAAAAGGTTTTTCAAGAGGGGATGGCTTGTAATGTAGAAAAAATTAGCCTATTTTAGCCTAGGATATGAGGAGTTAAGGTTTGCTATAAATAAGACCAATTGGTCAAATGAAGGGATCATCTTATCATTTTTTCATTATTGGAACAAACACTTCTCAAGGACCTTCATGGCTTCTTCCACCTTGACATGGGGCATGTACATGTCCCACCATGGCGTAGAGGTGAGTTTCTTGCACCAAATCTATGCTATAGCTCATCATTGGTACTCAACAAGGCAATGGGTTCTCTTTTCACATATTCAAACTTTCTTAGACATTTTTTTCATATATGTGATAGTGAGGGATATGGATTTTAGCATTCCATGTATTTCACGCTTGTGAGATGCTGCCTTTATTACATTTCCAAAGGGATTTTCCCTTGTATGCATATTTGCACTTAAACTTACATGATAGAATACTATTTAATGGGTGAATTCTTAAATTTGGCTTTTATATATCAAAATAAAATATGTTAGGTTAATTAGAAACTAAAAACTTCTCCCTGGGGGAAGCATGTGGTTACGTCGCAATGGATCTTTCCTATATCGGTTGGTTTCAATTAGCAAAGAGGCTCATTTTAGGGGATCAAAGTGGAGACTATATCTTATGGATCAAAGGGAAAGATGCGGGGCATTTTAAAAAATTGAGTCTTTCATTTGGAGTTTTTGAGACTACCTTTAATGATTTCATGAGAAATTCAAGGATTTTGGAGTACTTTGGCATTATTTTGGAGCTTGGTAGAGAGGATTTAGAGATATAAATATGTGATGATCTAAAATCAAATGACATGAATTTTTTTGGATGGGTGCATCAAGGATCTACTGCACAAAAGGCCCTTTATTAATAGCAATAAACCATGTGAATTGAATCAAAACAAAACTTTTCATAGTTTGTGATAACAAGCCATGCAAATCTTACTTGTCATGTAAGACTTCATGACATATGGTGAGCATTTTTTACATAAAGAGGTGGTTATTTTATTGCATCTATTCAATCTCATTGACATCCAAAATGGCTAGCACCATCCAAAACTTGGGTATGCCAATGTCTTATCATGGACTCTACACCTGTTTGATCATGTCCTCATTAGAGATAGTTATCACACTGAAGCTACATATATACTCAAGTACTGTGGGCATAGGTATCTCCAATAGATCTAGTTAAGCCATAGTTAGATTCATCCCTACATTGAATTGTTTCACTAAAAAAATGGTTTTTGTAGCTCTATGGTTAAAGTTTTTAATGTTTGGTGCATGTACATTTAAATTGAGATGTCTCATTGATGTAGATGGTTGAGAGGCCTCTTATCAAATGGAGCCATTGCATCCTTCCTCCTCTATTAGAGGAGTGGCTAGACCTTCATAGTGACAATTGCATGTTTTCCAAGATAGTGCTAGAGTAGGGATTAACACCATAGAAGTCCCATGAGTGCCCATGGTCAGTGGAGTATCCACTGGGTGGTATATCCATGCAAGAGATTGTTTGGGAAAGTAAGTATGAGTACATCATGTACTAGTTTCCTACCGCATTGAGTGATGGTGTTGTGGCTATGCATTAACAAATGTATTGATTATTTATTGAAGGATTCAAACCAAAGATACGCCAACACATCATGCCTCAAGACACCACAAGGCTCACCAACCTAGATAAGGGTGCTAATGCACCAAAGGTGCATAGTGTAAAGAATGTCCATGGAAAAGGTGGATGTTTTCTTTTCTGAGGGATGCATGGTGTAAAGAAGGTTCATGGAAAAGGTGGATGTTTGCATAGACAATATGTTGTAAAAACTTAATCTAGGATGGCTATTTTCTAGCAATAGTAACAATTGTATTTTGCTCCAATAGAAGGTCAATCATTGAATATTAAAACAACAAGTGCAGTGCTAGTGTGTAGCATTATGTGAGAGATAGAGATTGCTAAAGGTAGTTAAAGATGCATCTGGACTAGGTTTGTGGTTCTTTTGCATTGTTTATAAGTAATAATTTGATGCACGGCAGGAAATGGTAATGATATCATGACCCTGCTGAAGACAAAGAGGGGGCTACATCAGTCACACAATTGCAACAAAATCCATTCAAATACATCATGCTAAGAGTGACGAATGAGCAAACATAGCAACATCTCACAACTACATTTAGATATATTTTATTGATTGATTTTGTGTTTACAATGTAGGCAAAAAAAAAAGCCACAATAATTATAGCCATGGGGGTACATAACAAGTCACGACTACAAACTCCATCACATGATTGCTCTTTGGTATTCTTAACAACCATGCCATATGAGGAGTCCACAGCCAAGTGAAAAACATGTGTTGTTAGATTCCTTATAGATAATAAACTTCTGAGACAAAATACAACACTTTGAAAAGCACAATAACTAGTCGTGACTAATACAAAAGTTATTTTATGAAAGGCTTCCAATACTAAACTATTGTTGATGCATTGCTTGTTCACGTACATGCATTGATTGCATTTGCATGGGATGAGTGTGACAATCTTTCTCTCTTTTCTTAGTGTTATGTGAAATTACCATACATGATACCTATTAGAGATGCGCATTGTCAATACAGCATTTTGCACTTCATGGAGAGCAATATGTGTGACATGTACTACCACGAGAAGGTGCCCTCCTTTGAGGTGGCATGCCTCCTCTTTGTTGATTTCCCTACATCCTTGCTTATTGCAGAGATGGAGGGGCAAGGTTGTCATAATTCTTGGACTTTAAATTTATGCTTCATTTGATGTAATTAAAAGTCATTATAAGATAAAATTAAACAATATGCCTCTTGCATTGAGATGTATTGAAGTGTTCTTGAGTGAAACAACGTTTCTATAAAGCTATCGAAATTATGGATCTAGCCCATAAGTTTTTGGTTACACTATGTTTGGCATAACACTTTGAAAAAGTGCTAAAGACTGCTCAAAGTGTGGGCTTGAAGCTTCATTGCACTTGGAGACTCATGTGTAATTGTAGTTGCAAGCATCTAGCCACTCGCGAGGAAGTAAGCTCGATAGTTTTTTGTTGCCTATGCACGATAGTGTTTTTGAGTTGTGTTATATTCAAATTCGCAATGGATACCTATTCACAAGTCATAGACTTGACTGCTGGGTTGTTCTATCAAGGAGAGGTTCCTGCTCCTATGTATGATTGTTGAGGAGGGAGAGAAAGTGGGACCATACGAGTGCCCTGCCACTCAGAGATTCCTCCTAGAGTGAAATACATTTGAGTGTATAAACATGGATGGAGCCCTTTGCAAGGGTGGAGCAAAATGGGCATAAAAAAATTTTAAGTAGGTGTGTTGCCTCCATTTCTGTGTAAATCCATTGGTCCATAATGGGTGTTGCTAGCAACTTTCACCATGGAGATAGATTATGTCTTGGATATTTGCGTAGGCTATGGAGGGCTAGGAAAAGCATGTGCAATTTTGCATCGCTACTATATGTGTCTAGAGGAGGGAAACTTCCGTGTGTATAACTAGTACCTAGTATATGGACCATGCTAGCCACCCTTAGATCACAGCGTTGATGAGTAGTGCTATAATAATTGTTTAATGATATATAAATTGATACATGTTGGAAAAAATATGTTTCAAGGTGTTATTTTATGTAAATAACCTCTTTAACATTAATTCTTTGTTAATCATTGTCTTGGTTGTTAATTTTGCAAGTCCAAAATGACATGGTAATGTATGGTTCTTATATATAAATGTAGCGAATTAGGAGGGTGCTCTTAAAAAAAAAGGAATATGAAATTAAGTTATACATATTATAAAAGTATGTGGCATCCATGATACTCCCCAAAAACTCTAAATTTGAATGTAAAAACTCCAATGTTCAATGTATCCATAATACTCCCAACAAGAAGCTACAAAAAGAGTTGCAAAAACTCCAAATTAAGGGCTCACAAAATAAATTCCCTTAGTGGTGCATATCACCCCCTTGTTTTGTAGAAATTACATGACACAATAGAAAGAATTTGAGCAAGGAGTAGAGAACACACAACAAATATGAGAAGAATAGAAATTGCTTTAATCTCAAACGAACTAATACAAAGATGGCTTTGTCCACTCATAGGCTTCCATTGTGAAGCTTAGATGGCGATCCATATAGATGATAGGTAGAGAGCTTAAGGGTAGCTAGAAGAACTTTGACTAGATGAATGATAAATTGATTATAGCTTTGGAGGGGTCTTCATTTTATAGCTTGGGAAGGTAGTCTAGTTGGCCAGTCAGACCATATTATGAATCTTTCCTAGTTGACTAGGGAATTTTCCATGGACCCCAAAATAGGGATCCCTGATAACTCCCACAAGCCCCAACTCAATGCATTGTGCCTCAAGTTGCTACGACATAACTATTCTACCTAACCCAAAATTCTAGATCCACAAAGGTCACCTTTTTGCCATCCAATCACTTAGACCTCATCAAACATACAAGTCAAGACCCAACCAATATCCATTGCACTCACACATGGCTTCTCCTCATAATGGGGGCTTTACAACTTAGAGCACCATAGATCATTTGTGGCATGTTACGAGGGTGGGGCATTGAGTATATCTAACACGTTTCTCACTCTCTTTGAACAAAATGCAGTGTTGGTCTACTTCAGTTTGGGGGATGACAGCAAAGTGGTTATCTCAAGCTGATGTTTGATAATGTCAATAGGAAACCATAATAAACATTTAGCTCCTACTTCATATTGATCCTCATGGGGTTGAGGGGGAGATTCCCCTGTGAGGTAGGCTCAAGTAGCTCTAGGTTATAGGGTTTGATTATTCCAAGGGAATTCTGAATAAAAGTTACTTGATTACCTCTTGATAGATTGTTGAAAATTTGTGCCATTAAAATTCATAAGATAGGCACATTATACTTGGTATTCGAGTCAAAGAGAATTTTAGATGTGAACTTAGATGTTCTTTTCAAATCATCAAAATTAGATAAGATAAAATTAAAAGAAATTCTTTACGATGCATTTTTCCACTAATGCTTAATGATTGTATGAGAAAGATGAAGCTTGGGAGTATCTCCTAGTATTCTAAGCTATGTTTACTTCGGTTAAGCATTCTCTAGATTTTCAATAGAGTGATCGATTTATGCACACCTTAGATTGACTTTATGATCCTTCTTCATTGTATGGTGAAAGGTGTTGGATGACCAATGGCATGCATTACTTCATCAATCGAACCAAGCTTAAGAAGATACATAAAAGTTGTCAAAACATTTATCTTTGAGGAATCTAGGTGTATACTATTCTTTTCATAGGGGGTAGAAGTTTGCAAATTATTATATGAAGTAACTAAAGTGATCCCAACCAATAGAGTTGCTATCCTAGGCGGCTTTCACCACCAAAATTATTATAAATAAGTTTATCCATACATTTTTTAATACAAACTCTTAGAAATTTTTATCAAACCTCCATTCTACCACACTACTGATGTGTCTAATTTCGATAGGTAGATCTTTATAATAGGATTCTTATCATGGGGTAATGCCTCTTAGCTATTGGATTTTTTTAAAAAAAGATGTTTCTTTCTCTTTTACTTACGTAGGTCAATAACTCTTTAAAATCTTACATTGAAACTTTGAGAAGTTTTATATGGAACCTTCATAGCATATATTAAAATAGTTCTTTGCAAGTCATAAAACAAGACATTCTAGTTGACATTAATCTTATTGAGTTACAAGGTAAGAAATCATTTGTTAAACAAATAGACCCCCACAAGTTTGATTGGAAGGGTAAGGATGTAAAGACAAGTACCAATGTCTAGATCAAATACATGGAGATTTATTATTGAGCCACAAAGACATTCCTAACCAAGCTCTATTAGTTAAGTTGAAATTAATAGGGAAAGTGTATCTCTAGTGGAAGAAGTCGTATTGAGAATCTACAGTCTCGAAGGCTACTATTACTTGGAAGCTAATAAAGAAAGTTGTGCATGGAATGTATCTTCCACCTTCCTATGATAACTTGAAGATAAATGAGTTCTTTGAACTCCCCTAGTTAGGGTTGAGGTTAGATGGTTACTACTCTTAGTTTGTGACCCTCAAGAAGTATGCCTCACCCATAGATATTGTTCAGTAGGTGGCCAAGATTTGTCGAGGCTTAGATCCTCCCTTGGATACTCAATTGGAAGCTATGTGACCCAATATCTTCAAGACACTTTGATAAGAGCTAAACAACTTAACCTCCAAGTAAAATCAAGGAACATAAGATATTGGGATCAAGGGTCAACCAATAAAGGATCTCTTTCCTTCATAAAGAGAGCACAAGGGAAACAACAAATTGTTGTAAGAAAGAGGGCGAAGGTCAATACAACAATATATTGATGCAAGAAAGAGGGCCAAGGTGACTACAAAAATTGCGAAATTGTCCGCTTAGATCGAAGTAATGGTACTCAAAGGTATTTACACTATAATGAGCCATGACATTATAAAAGAAAATGTCCTAAACTCAATCAACATTCTCAAGAAGGACAATTTGGTGGGCAAAATAGAGGTGCAACAAGAAGAGGAAGAGAAAAGGCTAGTGTAGTGACCATTGTAGAAGAACTTCTTGTTCTTCTTGTTCTTCTTGTTCTTGTTCTTGTTCTTGTTCTCTCTAAAGAAGAAGAAGAAGAAGAAGAAGAAGAAGAAGAAGAAGAAGAAGAAGAAGAAGAAGAAGAAGAAGAGCACATAATGGAAGCTGAAATGGAAGAAGAAGAATAAGAATAAGAAGAAGAAGAAGAAGAGAAGCACATAATGGAAGCTGAAATGGAAAGAGGATTGGTGCACGGTGCTCTCAATAAGAAGAGACTGGACCACTAGTCCTTGGTGATTCAAACACTGGCAAACAACCAAGGTAAACCCTTCAAGATTTTGATAAATTATTGTCAAAGTACTCATTTATTTATTTCTTTAAAGTGTGTACATAAACTAGGCATAGAGATTGCATCAATGTTCAAATATTTGGTAGAGATAGCAAATGGAAAGGAAATTGTATAACCACAAATAACTAGGAATGTGGACTTTGATCTAGGTAATGACCCCATTAGTATAAGATTCTACACCATGAACTTGGGTGCCTATGAATGCTTGTTAGAAATGGACCAACTAATCCCCAATGATGCTCACATCCATTGTGGAAGAGGCCAAGTCTCATTCTAGAACCTAGAAGGACATGGGAAAGCTGGTAAGCCAAAAATCTACTTAGCCAAAGCTTCACAAATGGTGCAAAGGCTAAGAAAAGGATTGCTTATATACTTAATTAAACTCAATAGAATTATTCACTCAAGATAAGGAGTTAGAAGAGGAGCCTTCTTGGATTAAGGAGTGTGTAGACATTTTTCCCTCAAGAGCTAATTGAACTTTCACCTCAAAGAGAAGTTGACAACAAATTCAAGCTAGTATTAGGAGTTACTTCATTTGCAAAAAGGCCTTATTGAATGTCCATCTCTGAGGTTATTGAGTTGAAAGAACAACTCAAGCAATTATTGGATTAGGATACATTAGGCCAAGCAATTAGCCATGGAGAGTCCTAATCTTATTTCACAAAAAGAAAAATGGAACCCTTCATGTATTCATTGATTACCATGGGCTAAACCATGTCATAGTTAAAAGCAAGGAGCAAAGATATTTTCAAAGATTTACTTGAGGTCAGGATACTATTAACCAAAAATAAAAGAATGATATATCCCTAAAAGTGCCTTTCATATAAGTTATGGTTGCTATGAGTTCATTGTTATATCTTTTGAACTAACCAATGCTCTTGAACCTTCAACGAATTAATATAAGACAGCTTCTAACCTTAGCTTGATTATGTTTTTCTAATATTTTTTAGTGATATTTTGACCTATTCCAAGAAAGAAGAGGAACGTGAATCACAACTCCCCTTTGTTTTTGAAACAATGAGGATACCTAAGCTTCAAGCTAAAAAAAGGAAGTGTGTGTTCTTCAAAACCTATATTGAGTATCTTGGATTTATAGTGTTAGAAGAAGGGATTGCGATAGACCTTCCCAAGGTTAAGGATGTAAAAGAATGGTTGCTCCCAATGACAACTAAGAAAGTGCGCAAATTCTTAGGATTGACTAGATGATACTAAGTCTTTATTATCAAGGATTATGCCTTGATTGCCACACCCCTCACCAACTTGATAAAGAAATATATTTACATTGTATGGACACCAATTAAACAATCTAGCTTTGAAAGACTCCATCAAATTTTAATAACAATCTCCATTCTGAAGATTCCCAAGCTAAACCAATTGAGGTTGTGATAGATGCAAGCTCTCTCCCAACAAATTGTATACTTATGCAAGAGGGATATCCTATTGCTTATTCCTCAAAGAATCTAAAGATACATGAAACAAAATTTGTTACTCATGACTTATAATTATTGGTTGTGATCCCCCTCAAGTTTTGGAGACATTACTTACTTGGAAAGAAATTCACCCTGGTAATAGATTATAAATAAGAGTCTCAAATGGATCTTTACCCAACTGGATCTAAACATATGACAACAAAGGCGGATTGAAGTCTTACAAGAGTATAGATTTGAGATTAAATATAGGCTAGGCAAGGATAATGTAGTTGTCGATACTTTAAGTCACAAGGCATTCCTCAATGCTCTCATTGTAGAAGAACCCTTAAGGGTAGAATCATTAGTTGCTATGGTATTAATGCCAAGTAACCCCATCATCTAAATGATAAAAGGAGGAGTTGCAAAGGACCCTAAATATCAACACTTAAGAATGGATCTTCAACTTAAGTATCAATATCCTAAGTTGCAATTTAAGTGCCAAGACTTCTCCATTAAGGAAGAACTAGTGTACTTTAAGAAAAGATTATGCATTCCTTCTAGTTGTCACATTAGGAAGAAGATACTTTAGGATGTGTATGACTCTTCATTTTCAAGACTCCTAGCTATCTAAATGAGATCGGGTACAAGCAAACTTTCACAAATGCATAAATCAACATGGAAAATCCTCCAATATGACAAATTCATAAAAAACTGTATGCAATCCAAAGTTGAGAGTAATTTGAGAGCCTCCTATACGAACTAGTCTTTGTCAACTAATGTTTAAACCTTATAGAAAGGTTTCTATAATAAAATATATATCCTATACATTCTAGATAATGAAAAAATATGGAAAATAGCATGAATAATTAAACTGTATCCATACAGGTTATTTTTAACATAAATAGTCTCTTGGAGTATCGAGATCAATAGTGCAACTCATAGACATCACTATCTTGGTAGTAGGATAACTCATAGACATCATTATCTCAATATCAAATAATCAAGTGTCTCTCTCTTTCTATTTCTCTATTTGTCCCAAGAGAGACACTAGGAAAATGGGGTCTGTACTACAAGAAAATCTATCTTGTATAATCAACAAACATCTTTTTCATATTTGATATGTCCTCAACAATGAAAAGAACACCAGGAACAAGAAATCTTCACACAACTTCATAGAAACAATTCTCCCACGGCTTTAACTTGAACAAAATTGGTCATGCTCTTCATATTCTTCATAGAATTCTTTGATAGACCACAAAAAAATAAGATAATACACCACTTTAAATGGAAAGATATCACATATTATTCATCTTTAAAGGTTCCATAGCTTTTTCTCACAATCTCTCACTCATAGATACATTGTTTGGCACAGAATTGGCTATCTCTCTCTCACTCACTTACTCACTCACTTACTCACTCTCACTCTCTCTCACTCT
Source organism: Lygodium microphyllum (assembly GCF_053477565.2). Classification (NCBI taxonomy): domain Eukaryota; kingdom Viridiplantae; phylum Streptophyta; class Polypodiopsida; order Schizaeales; family Lygodiaceae; genus Lygodium; species Lygodium microphyllum. Next base: position 126,396,427 of record NC_141158.1, read on the forward strand.
CTCTCTTTCTCTCAATAGTACATCATATCCTCACTACAATACTCAATAATCACCCACAATAACCCTTATTTGGTCGTGAATACCCCTCCCAAGAGGTATGCTTGATATGAAAGGTCACTAGAGCCACTACAGTGACTCTCCATAGCTCATCACTATCACTTCACTCTAGACTTCACTTGAGCCTTCAGTAGTTACTTCTTCCACTTCTTTTATGTAATATCTCTGCACAATAAAAGTTAGTTGGTTAGTTTGAAAGTTAGTTAGTCAATTAATAAGTTAGTAAGGTTACTAACTAAAGACTAATTAAGGTAAAAACTAATTAAAATTAATAATTAAGGACTTTTATTTAATTAAAAATATTTTATTTAGAAAAATCGAGAGTCGTAAATCTGATATTTTTCTCGGATTGACAAGGACCGTACCCACCCTTCATGTAAGTTACAACGTGAACGAGACTTACGAGCTATATTAATCACTAGTATTAATGTGCATAGTTTGAATGGTCCAAAAATATTAGATTCTTCGAGAGGGGGGGGAGGGGGGAACTATTATATTTTAGATATTATCCTAAAAAGATAGAACTAAAAGTCATTTAAAAGAAAAGACAAGTGATGTTTTAGTTAGTTTTGGAGATTTTATAAAAGGAAAAAATAAAGAAAAGTGACTGGCGAAATCGCGCGCGCTGTGATCACAGTCTACAGGCAGTAGACAGCACTTCGAACAGAGAAAAGAAGAAGGAGTGAACTAAGAGCTTTCTAACTAAGTGTCTTGGGGTTTTACCCTCCTTTTGGAGCCAATGCAACCATCAGATTTATGATCTGAGCATCAGATCACTGAGTCTTCTAAGAGCCCCTCCACTCTTGTTCTCAGACTTATCCCCTCCTCTCTAATTCATTATAAATATGAGGCATGGGGAGGCACAAGAGAGCATAAGGAGACCCTAAAAGGCTGCAAGAGAGAGGGAGAGAGAGAGAGTATATCCCTCCAAGAGATTGTGAGAGAGAGCTTGAGAGAGAGAGAGAGAGAGAGAGAGAGAGAGAGAGAGAGAGAGAGAGAGAGAGAGAGAGAGAGAGAAGAGTTACCCCGAGAGGCTGCACAAGTTTTCTCTATCTCGATCCTCTATTTAACCATCTTCTCTTTCGATTTCCCATCTCGAATCTATTCCACCTTCTTAATCTCTTGAGTCTACTTGCGGACGATGGCCCCCAAGCGGGGAATGTCGCGTGCAGATGACAATCCTATAACTAGCAACGAAGCTTTGAGCGAAGGCATCATCGTCAATCCAATTGTGGTACCGGTCGTGAGTAATGTATTTCCAAATTGATAGATGCTTGTTTTGATTCTCGTATGAGATATGTTAGGCCCATACTATGATGCACGAGTATAGATCATTTCATCTCACATATTTGTAAGATGGAGCTTGCGAAGCGCATATATTAAAGAAAAGTTAATTGCACCTAGTTGCATGTGGCTTATTCGTTGATAGAGCAATTACAAGGAAGAATTGGGCAAGGGTTATGAATGGCATAATCATGACATTAAAAATTGTGCATACAAGTGTTAAGTCAATTTTATATAGAATCACTCGTTGATCCTAAGGGGGAGAGCAAATATACGATGGAAATGTTATATCATCTATTGTTGCATTGGTTGGAAAGAATGCAATTGGTTTTGTTGGTTAATCGAACAACATCCTAAATACCTTTACATTCAATTGGTTGTTAGTTGTTGTTTGGATGATTATTCCAAGTGCTTGCGATTTATGGTAAATGCATGGCAAGGGTTTGTGATGACAAGTCACCATGGAAATAAAGGAATGTTTTCTTGGAAAATGATATTAGGGCTGAATGCCTTGTTTGTGCTTGATTCTTAAAGGATTTAATTAAGGAAGGATATATTGCACGGGTGGATCACCTCCATGATCGCACCACGGATCAACCCGAGAGGGCACTGCTCGATTCATGGGCCGAAGGTCGAGTGGTGAAAAGGCCAACCATGAGAATGATGTTTCGCTCCTAGATAGCTTGCGGGTCAGTTGGAGCTTTGGACACCCCTTGCTAGATCTAGAATGGAGTTGAAGACCTCCGTGAGTCCAACATCTGGGATGTTGGAAGATCCTATTCTAGATAAAGGATGGAAATTTTGGTGCCATGAGATTTGGACCGGGTACTTTTGTTGGATAGAAGGGATACATAATTCTCCTGTATGGGTAGGAGATAAAGATTAACTTAAAGATAAGTTAAGGAACTTGTTTGATAAAAGGACTGCTTGTTTTGTTTTTGTGTATGTGTTGTAAATTACGTGAACAAAATCTGTGCCCTAAAAGGCTTAATTAATGAAGCTAATTTTAAATGTCACACATAAATGTGGTAGAACCTAATTAGACAACTAAAGCTATCAAGGGAAGCAGGTGGATGAAATCTCCCGACGGGTCTGTCCTACGGCTGGGTGGTCCCAGAGAATTGGGAGGCTTCTCACAAGGATTTACCATCGAATGACTTTAGGTATTGTTAAGTTAGAACCTGATTCATACTGTTTTAGGGGACCAGAATGGGACTATGCCCTACGGGCAGAGAAGTCGAGTGATGCATCCCTCTCGTTTCCCATTCTCTTTGAACCAAGTGCGGTATGAGTCTGCTTGGGTCCAGTTGTATCTATGCAAAGTGGAGCGACTGTAGTCCGACGTTAGAAGGCTGTTAGGAAGACTCAACTGCTAAGAACCCGGATTTAGGTCGATCCTAGTGGAAACGGTTGGATAAGTTCCATTGCGGGGCAGACTCGAGAGACCCTAGTTGGCAAACCCCGTGTCATTCCTTGGGAGTGTCGGGCGGCGTCTTCTAGATTGATCTCTCAATGGGCTGCTAAGACGTGTCCCATGATTTGAGGGGCGGGCACGTTACATTTGAGCTCTTTTGAACTTGCATTCATCTCTTTCCAAGGCTAGAAAACTTTTCCATACACCCTCATTCAACAGAACACATATAGTACAAAGGATTTACAAAAGCTCAACAGAGGGTTATAGAAGGTCAACAAAAAGCATCTAGATCAACTAAAACCAATCAAAACCATCAAAAACCATTCAATGAGATTTAAAAAAAACCTCAAACTTTATCAATCATTACTCCATCCTTTTATATAAAAGAAAAATAAAAGCTATCAGAACCAATCAGACATTATTAGGACATCAACAAAACATAATAGAACTTCATATCTCTACTGAAAAACATCATAAGCTTATCAAAACCATTCCACCCTATCAAAAAAACTCTTAAAACACTTCCAAACAATCGATCATCAGGTAAAATCAACCATTCAATCTACAAAAACAACAAAAATCAGCCAAAAAATAGGTCATTTCAGCAAGGAGTCAGTTAGGAGGGAGGGAAGGAGGGGATGGGGGGTGATGGGAGAAAGGAGTCACTAGGGGGGATGGAAATGGGGTGGGGGGTGTCAAAAGATGATGTACCAGCGAGATAACAGGGTTGGCGGGGAGGAACACGGAGTGAACTCGTCAAACATGGAGAAGAGAAGAGAGAAGAAACTCTCATGAATGAAATGATGAAGTTATGAATCATGGAGTGAATGTGATATAAGGGAACAAGGGTGTCGTAGCACAAGGAAGATGATGAAGACAGCCATGAATCACGAACCGCAATGTCCTCCCGAAGGGGTGTGAGGGTAGTGGAGAGGCTGGAGAGAAGAGGTGATGGATTGAATGAATCACTCGTAAGGAATGAATGAGAGAGTGGCCTATAAATAGGCACAGTTAGTCTAGGATGGCGCCCCTTTTTGGGGATGCAAACCCTAAACACAAAACGTAGAAATACAAACATGCAAACTACGGGTGAAGGGTTTCTCAACACCCCCTCTCAGACCCAAAAAGGGGAACAAGAGAAGAGTGAGGTGGAGATGCAATGCTACATGTTGAAGAATGCTCATGTAGCAGGTGCCACTTGGATAGTGTCCCTCGTGGAAAAATTGTTCACTTGCCCAAGTGTCCTAGTACAAAGATGATGAGAACATGTAATGCATAGGAGGAATGTTGGACTTTGTGTGGTGTTGAGAACCATAAGGATATTCCCGTACTTGATCTTGGGAGGTGACTCCATGATGACCAAGTGACCAAGGCAAGAAGAAGAGGAGGAAGAAGATGTAGAGGATCCCTAAGATCCAAGATTTCCACCTAAAAAGAAACATGTAGTAAAGAACAGTAGACAGAGTGAACTGGAGAACACGAAACTCAACCTCGGGAGAGAAGCCACTAGCTCCAGGCATCCATGCTGGAAGGAATTTGAAGGCCTCGTCACCAAGTTGCAGTTGAACCTCCGAGGTCCTGATCTAGATTGTACCTGAAGATCTTGGGTATCAGTAGAAGAGATGACTGGACGAAGATAGCCACCCCAAGAAAGTAGAGGATGGGTGAAGAACTTCATGTGGAGTAGGTTCCTCGTCTGAGGTGGGAGCTGAAGGGGACCCTGCTGAAGTCGAAGAAGAAGGAGATGCCCCCTTTGAGGGAAAAGAAATAACATCCCCCTCTGAACTAGATAGGGAATCCAAAAACTCGCGGATCACGGATGCTGAAATGTCTGATGACGAAGGACGTGCCACCAGTCGTGTCAAAGAAGGAATCTGGGGTGCCGAAGAGCTCCCAGAGGTGGCCTCTCGAACCTGAGTAGTCGAGGGTGGGGAAAGGTGGGGCTCAGAATGAGAAAGAGGCGAGCAACATTTGTTGTCTCTCAGTGGAGCAGACTGGGTAGCCAAAGAAGAGGAAGGAGTCGAGCAGCCACTACCTCTCGAAGGAGCGAACTGACGAGGAGACAGTATCAAACAATCATTGTCACTTGATGGAGCGGATTGCAGAACCGTGGGCCGTGGTAGCCACTGTATCCAAAAATAGGTGGGTGAAGACAGCCGCTGGCATTGCAACAATCTCCAAGAGGTCGTACCACCAATTGATCCTCCCTATGCTCGAAAGGACTTAGTGCGCATCAGATGCGTCTTATTGCCTTGAGCATAGTACTCTGATAGCCGATGCAAAACGATCTCTGTGGCCTAGAAAGGAGAGGTGGCACAAGGAGTGCTTGGTGAAAGATGCATATACTCCGGAGGGGTGGGGAGCAAAGGTTGAAGTCAACAGTCTTCGGTGGGATGACTGTTCGTGCTACAGTAGGAACACCTAGTAGACTGGCAATCTGTCGGTGGAGATGCCATGTAGCAGTGTGGCAAAAATAAAGAAGAAAGAGGTCAGCCACCATGAACCACGAACCGCAATGTCCGCCTCAAGGGGTGGGAGGGAAGTGGAAGTGCTGGAAGTGAGCTGCCATTGGAAGGAGGATGCGATCAGTAGTAAGAGGTTGCAACCAACAGAAAAACATAGATGAGGAGAGAGAAATACTAAAAATGCAGGCAAGATAGCCTATAGGAGAGAGAAAAACTAAAAACACAGGCATGACAGCCTACAAGAGAGAGAAAGAAAAAAAACGCAAGCAGTAGGAGAGAGAAATACTAAAAACGCAGGCATGACAGCTTGTAGGAGAGAAAAAGACTAAAAACGATGGTAGTAGGACTGTGATGATGTGGCAGGCTGTACGATAGGAGGTCTGTATAGGAACAACAGATTCTTAGCTGAAATCAGCTCCAAACTGCATGAAGAGGGCTAGAAAATCAAGTGCCAACTGATGGAGACAGTAATGGACAGCTTTGGCTGAGATGTCCTTCGCGAACGGGGTGTGGGCAGCAAGCTAAAACACTTGAAATCTGCAAAAACAAGATTTTGATGCAGTGGAAGAAGAAGAGAAGTGGATGCCAAACCCGCCATTGATATTTTCCTTCATAAGAGTGGAGGATCTTTGCTGCTAAGTGAGCAGATCCAACTCTGATACCATGTCAAAAGATGACGTACCGGCAAGACAATAGGGTTGACGGGAGGAACATGCAATGAACTTGGCAAACATGGAGAAGAGAATAGAAGAGTGAAGAGACTCTCATGAATGGAATGATGAAGTTCTGAATCATGGAGTGAATGTGATATAAGGGAAGAAGGGTGATGTAGCACAAGCAAGATGATGAAGACAACCACGAACCATGAACTGCAATGTTCTCCTGAAGGGGTGCGAGGGTAGTGGAGAGGCTGGAGAGAAGAGGTGACAGATTGAATGACTCAATTGTAAGAAATGAATGAGAGAGTGGCCTATAAATAGGCATAGCTAGTCTAGGATAGCGCCCCTTTTTGGGGCTGCAAACCCTAAACGCAAAACACAAACTACGGGTGAAGGGTTTCGGGGGGCATAGGACATCTGGAAGGGGGGCACTAGGGGGGCCCATAGGGGAGGGTTGGGGGGGGGGGGGGTTTGGAAATGGGGGGAGGGGTTGGAAATGGGGGGAGGGGTGGAAATAGGGAGGGCAAGAGAATGGAAATGGGGGGTAGGGTGGAAATAGGGGAGGGTAGAAGAAGGGGGGTGGTCATAGGATAGGGGGGCTATGAGGGAGGGGGGACATTTAGGAGGGTGGGCCATAGTAACAGGAGGGGGGGGGGGGGGGGGTCGTCATAGGGAGGGGGGGGAGACATGTGTGGGGTCTTTGTGTGTTTTGTTTGTTTGTTTGTTTTTTTAAGGGAAAAAAAAAAGGACCATCGACCCCCTCGTCTCGCACGTGTGCACGAGGCAAGGGTTAAAAAAAAAGGGTGCCTAGGATGGAAAGAGCGTGTGGGCACACGCGTGGGTGGAGAATGGTAGGACGAATGTATTGACACATCTTAGAAGCCCTAATCGGGGATGTTTGCATGCAAACACGTGCAAACATGCTTGTCAGATGAGAATGTAGGTTTGATAGGGATAGGACGTCTTCACATGGGAAAAATAAAAAAAAACACCTGAAATTGGAAAGAAAAATTAATATAGAGAGATTTGTTGGGCAAAACCCAGTGAGGTGAAAATAAAAAATGTCCACACAAAGATGTCAGACATGATAAGAAGGGTCGAATGCGGTTTTGGGGACAGGAGAGTGCGTTTGCATGGAAAAATGGCAAAAATACTAATAAAAATAGTCAAAAATTAATACAAAAAAATATGTGCATTGGAACAGAGGGCATCAAAAAGAAAAAATGTCAGGGGAAACCTGTGGGACAAGGTTGTCAAGTCAAAACACAACTCTAATGGCACCATGGGATGTTCACATGGGAAAAGGAAGAAAAGGGAGCATAAAAATGCACAGAAAAAATAATAAAGCAAAATTAATAGACCGGATTAGAATTTGGAAAAAATGAAAATCGTGTAGGGGACCAAGCTAGACATGGTTATTCAATCAAAATTAAATTCAAAGGTGGCGAAGGCAAGTTCACATGGAAAAATAATAAAAAGTGTACACGAGAATACTCGAAGTTACGGAGAAAGTAATATCGGACAAACTGGACAGCAGAATAATGGGTAGGCAAAAGAAAAAAATGTCAAGGGGAAGGCGTAGGTTAGGGCGGTCACATCAAATCGCTGTTTCAAAGTGAAAAATGTGCATTCATATGGAAACACATTAAATGAGCAAAAAATTCTTCAAAAATTAATAACTCATGATCTTTTACTTAGAAAAAAGGGATATATAAAGGAAAATTGGTAATTTGAATGGACAAACATGGTTGTAAGGTCAAATTTTATTTTTGGTGAACGTAGGATTCATTCTCATGGAAAAGCAGTAAAACAAAGGAGAAAGGCAAACAGACTAGAAACAACCTCAAGACAGGTTGAAAAGAGGATGGGTGGGTGTAGAAGGGATCCCATTAGGGCAGGACCAGGACTTGGTATACTTAAGTTATCCGATAAGGATGTGTCCATGAGGGTATGCAAAGTAGACGCGCAGGGACATGTCCCATACTTAAGACCTTAATTGATTAGATTGACAATGCGACAGGGTCCTAACACAGGATCATAACCCATACATATATGTCTCCATACTTAAAACATGACTGACTCTTGAAATCAAAAGAGGTAGGGTTAGAAAAACTTGGCCCAAATCGTAGATGATTGAGGGAAATCATCATTGACTTGTGAAGAGTGATGATTGTCGATGGTAGGAGATAGCAAAGATCACCATGTCGCACTCATCCAACATGGCAAGGACCACGCAATAGCACTCAGAGAGGTAGCTTTGTTGGTTAGGTTGTCAATGGCGAGGTATACAACACTGAATCTCGACAATCACTCATATTGAAATGATAGATCGGTCACTCACCCCATGGTGCATGTCACTTGAAGAATAATGATGGAAACCCATAGCTCACATCCAGTTTAGAAATGACATAGGGAATGGTTCAAAGGGGGTATGCCAATGTGCACCAAGGGAGCCTCCAAAGACGCATTTATTGGGGTTGAAAGAAATCCCATGCTCTCGACATTTGTCAAAGCACTACTCTAGGTGTCCCCAATGTTCACAGATTAGGCTATAGACACAGAAGTCATCTAGGTATACCTCAATGAAGTCACGCAAATGGTTTTGGAATGTGGCCATCATCACTCATTGGAATGCGGCTGCGAGGGCATTATAGAGCCCAAACAACATCACTCTATAAGCATAGGTTCCCCATTTTGTTGTGAAGGTCGTTTTGGATTGATCTTCTTCTGTGATTTGGACTTGGTTATATCCATTGAATCCATCCAAGAGAGAATAAAGCTCATAGCCTGCCACTGTGTCCAATAGTTGGTCTGTGAAAGGGATAGGGAAAAGATCCTTCTTCGTCTTGGAATTCAGCTTCCGAAAGTTTACACATATTTGTAGCTTTTCATTCTTCTTAGACACTACTACAATGGGTGAAACTTGTTCACTATTGGCCACTGGATAGATAAAATCAGCTTCAAGGAGCTTTAACAATTCATTCTTCACTAGGGTGAAGTAATTTGGATTCATGCACCTCTATCTTTGCCTCACATGCTTGGCATTAGGCTCTAAATCGATGTGGTGTTGGCATAATGTGGGATCAATCCCCTTTAGATCTTTGTATGACCATGGAAACACATCTATGTTCTCTTTTAGTAGGTCATGCAGGACCAATAGTTCTTCTTCTAGAAGATTTATACCCACCTTTAGGTGACATTCAGTACCTTTAGCATCCATGAAAGTTAATTGCTTTTCACCTTCCACTTCACAAATGAATGTCCCATGGATGGCTTCTAGGTATAGATCCAACTCCTTCAAGGGAGTAGTCTCCTCCTCTAATGATTCACAGGAACCAACTTTCTCTTTCAGTAGAGGCTTAGCTCACTCTTTAGGAAGCTAAAAGGGTATCATTGTGGTTTTGGGTTTGGTTTGGGGATGAGTTATTTCTTGGCTCAAGGACTCGTCTTTCAAGGATGCATCCAAAAACATCACATAATAGGAACCTTCTGAGTTCCGTTTAAGCTGCCAACTGGTGGTTGTTGGCAAGGTGCATCATCATCACCTTCTTGTGAGAGGGATGGATTAGGGTGACAAGAGCCACTATTGGTAGGAAGGCTTATTCTTCTTAATCCATTTCTTATGGATATGTTGCACATGATGTGACTCATTAGTTAGTCAAAAGGGTACTAGAGTCATTTTGTCAAACATCATTGGATCTTCCGCTTCTAAAGCTTCTGGAACTTCTTCCTCATTTGTGCCTTCTGCGAATAAGATAGACTCTTCTAGTTTGCTTTTATAGTCTTCTTCTACATTGTCATTTTCATCCTCTTCAGACTCTGTTTCTACCTCTGTGGGGGCTCTATAAGAGAAAAATAGACTCTCTGTTATGTCCTCTACTTCTACTTTTGTATTTGTGTTTTTCTCTATTTCTGTATGTGTCTTTGGCTTTGCTATGGCCATGTAACAGGGAGAACAATACATCCATGCTTCTATCTTGTTGTCAGAGGTGACTTCAGAAGTCAATTCGGATTCAGACAGGAGGTATTCGCCCATTGACAAAGACTTTGCTTCTTTCGGAAGTTGGCTTGTAATGCACACTGTTAGGAACTGTGCCTTTGTTTTCTTAGGAAAGTTTTGTTTGATGGCTTCTTCATCTTTTATTGGAAGAGTGTGTTACGATGTCGATGGAAGTGGATCCATTGCCTTTTTGTGATCCATACAACTTCAGCACCACCTTGTTGGCTTCTCTGCCTAGGGTTAGGATTCCTTTGAACCAATCCATCTATGCCCTTGCTTTAAATAGCCAAGGTCTTCCCAGCAATAGAGGATATGAGGTCCCATTCAAATTTCTTCGGAAGCTAAACTTCACAGTGGTTTTGGATTTTTCATAAAATTTTCAAGGTGTCGGATTGAAGTAGGAAAAGTCCCAAGTAGTTCAAGTCTTCAAGACGGACACATAAATTTTTGAAATTGGAATCGGGTACTGGATGTGGGAGAAGCTGGAGATCGGACACTTGGGGGGTCAAATTGGCTTGGAGGTTGGAAAGGGCACGATCCTTAGGCTTGACAACCAAAATTTTTGACTAATTGAGGAGCGGGGGCAGTGTTTTTCCAATAGGTGTGGTGAAAAAAAAAGGGTGCCATCTTCCTGCACGTCAATTCTCCATGGGGAGGGGGGGGGGGGGTGCGCTATGGGGCTAAAAAGCACCCAACCACCTTGATCATACAAGCCTACTCCACAATTTTTTCACTCTACAATGCCGGCCTCCATGCAAGAAATGGTAGACTGATCAGAGAGAATATAAATTAGTCTTTCTCTCTCTTCCCTCTCTCCTCTTGGAGGTGGTTCGTGTGCAAGTAAATGGAAATAGATTGGAATGAATACTAATTGTCTGCCTTATATTAGATTGTGACATGATCATGTTTATGCTGAGGAATGATGACCAACATGGTTTGAGGATCAATGATAGGTTATGTGGCTTCCCAAAATTAATTCTCGAAACTCGAGAAAAGGTGATAAGCCATTTTTAATGAAAACTCGAATATTTTTTTGGTAATTTATGATGCAATTCTCGTTTTTATGCAATAGAAATTTGTTTGATGCTTGGTTGCAATATGTTTGAGGATTATGTATCATGAAATTTAGAAATTTCTCTCATAATCATGAGTTATTAATTTTTGAACTCCCATATTTTTAAAGAAAATTTGTATTTTCATCATTTTGGGGCATCAAATTGTGTTCATGTGGGGTAAAATTAAATGTCAAGATGGATTAGAGTGTTCACTCAAAAAAACTAGAAAAAATATAGCAATTTTTTTAAAATAAATCAAGAAAATGGGGGTTTATAAAAAAAACATAGCTTTTATGCGTAAAAAAGTATAAAAATTCATAAATGTGTTTGTGGATGTATGATGGGCCTAAGGCATGAGGTTTAGCCTTAACTTATCCACATTTCCATGTTATAGTGCATGATTTATTGCTTTCTAGACAAGAAAATAACATGAAAACTTTCTCTACATGTACCATCGCAAGCATAGCATTAAACAGTAGGGAGAGGGACCCCAATTCATGAGTGCTGATTATGGTATTAAATCTAATTTATTTTTTGCACTTTACATATAGGGATCGATTATTTTAAGTGTTAAAAGGGACAGTGGCATGGAATACTCTAACACTGCCTTAGCATCACAACAAATACAGTAGTAGCAAAAAATCATGAAAAGAATTGGTTGTGCACATCCATGATGATGCTAATTCAATTAGGTAAATGTTTGTGCACTTAAGGGCATTCATCTTTGCATTTCATTACATACATATATGGTATTAGAAAAACAAATCTTGGATGCATTACACTTGATTGTTATAATCATTGACCCGCGTTGAAAGCGTAAGGAGTCCCTTGTTGTAGGATAGTATGTTCGTTCTATTTGGGCCTTGATTTGGTAAGGATTGAATTATCTCCTGGAAGAAATATTAAAAGAGTGGACTATGTTTTGCATGTGTTATAAGTTTGAACGGCTCATCTTGGGGCCAATCCCCGAGGTATAGGAGGAGAGCGATAGTGGAGCCATAAGAATTAGCTGGGAGGTGTTCCATGTGTGTGTGATACAATCTATTTGGGAACTCCAATTGCTTGGAGTTGGGAAGGGATCCATTAGACTATGAATAGTAAAAACAAGTGTTTAAGTTAGATTAGCCTCTAGATTCTCTTGGTCACCAGACTATGGGGTGTTTTGATTCAGCGTAGAGGCCTCTGGCTAAAGCCCTCGAGTCGGTGTTGGGCCCATTTTTGGTCCTGACAGGTGGTGCATTTTTCTAGAGTCGCTAATAAGTGCCAGTTTCCAAATCTTGGTTAATAGGGACTAGTTGTTTAGTGTATGACAAAAGACAGTGAAATAGATCTAAAATATCATCAAGCTAAGATCCAAAAGTAAGAAAGAGCTGAGAGGGCTAGATGATGGGTTGAAATCATTAGGAGATATTCCCCTCAATGGAGTAGCCCGATATTCCCACGAGGAATGGGTATGACCCTAGTTCTATGAGCAGTTCTTTAGGAGGAGAAGGAAGCTCGAGTACTTCCTTTCTCCCAGTAGGTTAGCCCACTTTGAGTGGGATAGTAGTTCCACTAGTTCAGAGACCTTTAGTAAATCCAGTTGTCATCATGGTGCAATCTATTGCGATTCCTATAGGGACATTGGATCTTCCAACCGCCTTAGGATTCCCTCTACCCATTTTCAATAGGTTAGTAGAGAAAGATGTGGAGCTTCACATTAGTGAGTTTCAAAAGTTAATATTCAATTGTCAAATTCAAGATGATGGACATCTAACGATGTTCTTTAATATGACTTTGAAAGGAAGAGTTGCAGTATAGTATCATAGCCTAGAAGCTGGAACCATAAGTACAATTGATCTATTTTTTGCATCCTTCTAAAGAGAGTTTGCCCCTTAGAGAGGTAGTCAGTATTGGGTATGTGTTCTCAATGTAATATGTCTAGAATCTCATGAGAACGTTTGAGTGTATGCCAAGAAATTGAGATAATTATTTTACATATTACAAACCTATATTTCCATCCTAGCTCTATTGCTCAATTGCAATACTTCTTGCATAGGTTAGAATTTAATATCTAGGTGCAGTTAAGTAGTGTTGCTCTTGTTGACATTGATACTGCTATTACATGAGTAGAGGAGGTAGAGTTGTGATTACAGGTAGTCTACACATCTAGGGAAAAGTTGAATTCAAGTCTCGGCCTTGGAAATAATTTGACATTGACCAGTGGAAGTTAAGGGGCACCCATGACCAATTTAAATGGGAGAGGAAGCATAATGCAGGGCGTGCCCATGCTGCCAGCTCCTTCTAATGTGACCATATCGATAGCTAGCTAGATGGATCCACTAAATAATGGAAGACAAATGAAAAACCCTAATGTTGTTCCAATTAATCAGCGGTAGCTGTCCCTAATCAATTGGTTAGACCAACTAAATGACAAGCAGATGGTCACGGTTATGAGTCTAGTGCATCAAATGTTCTTGGAAAAGTCAAGAATATGATGAAGCATTATATTGATATGATAATGGAACAATATAAACAAATAGTAGTAGATGTTAATTTTCTAAAGAAGAAACCAAACTTAATAGGAACTTGATGCCCTAAAGAGGGTGGTCCATTAAGATTTAGCTGTAAGTGGTGTGGCGGTCAACATTTTTCAAGAAACTTCCCTAATGTCAAATGTGACATATGTGGAAAGTTTGTCCATTTAGCTAGTACTTTGTTGGAGTAAGATTAGCTCTCTTCAACAAGGGAGTAAGTAGTCAAGTCCAATAAATCATCAAGTATAAGGGAATAACCTTTAGTGAGATGAGGGACCAAAACAAATAGTGCAAATAAGAAAAGCTACCATAGAGCAGCTGCCCAATGATAGTGGTACCAGCCTTATCAAAGTTATGCATTCCAATTCGTGAGCCATTACAAGAGGAAAAAAGGTTAAAGAAGGTGATATGGATAATGTAATTCTTGTTGAGATAAACCCTAATTAGGATGATAAGGGGATGCAAGCTCTTAATCCTGATGTGGAAGCAGGTTCTCTAAAAGTTAATGATGGAAAAGCTGACCCCAATAAGGTAAAAGCTAAGAAAGAGGCACCAAAGCCGGTTCAATGCGACCAAGAGAAAGAATGGCTTAGCGAGAGAAGAGAACCATTACTAATTATCATGACTTTGATTTAGCGAGTTTTCTTTGTGAGGTAAAGCTTGATGTGAATCTCTTACAGTTGATCAAGTTATCTCCAAGAGTGCATAAAGAGTTCAAGAAGATTCTTTGCACTTGGTATATCATTGAGTCCTTGGGAATAGCTCGAGTGGGAGATGATTGAACATGCTAAAAAGCATTGCCCAAGGGCAAAAACATACATTGACAACATATTAGTGGATCTTGCCATTGTGAACATGGGATCCTTTGTCAACATTATGAGTTCAAAATTGATAAAAAGGGTAGGATTGAAAATCCAAAAGGATGTCTCCACAATTCTTCGAATGGCTAATGATATTTTAGGGAAACTTGAGGGTCGCATCACCATGTGATTGTTGCTAATGTGGAATGCATTGTGAACTTTAGGGTTATAAGGTTTGCACAACGGCCAAGCTATCAAGTATTGTTAGGAAAGCTATGGATCTTGCAATCAGATTGTTAAGTTGATATACTGAAGCCCCAAGAGAAACACTAAGAAAATGGTGATTTTACTACAAGAAAATCTATCTTGTATCATCAACCAACATGTTCTTTATATTTTATATGACCACAACAAGAAAAACAATACTAATCTTCTCAAATCCTCATGCAACATATTCTCCCATGGCTTTAACTTGAACAAAATTGATTATGCTCTTCATATTCTTCATAGGATTCATCAAAAGACCACAAAAACATAAGAGAATATACTAGTTTGAATGAAAATCATCACATAATATTCATCTTTAATAGCTTTCTCTCACAATCTCTCACTCATCATAGATACATTGTTTTGCATAGATTTGGCTATACACAATCTCTCTTACATGCTCTCTCTCTCAATAGCACAATGGAATCATCAAGAATAATCATCCATAACCCCTCTTTGATCATGGATACCCCTCCCAAGAGGTATGTCTACTATGAAAGGTCACGAGACCTACTATAATGTCCTCTCGTAGCTCAATAGTGTCACTGTCACTTCAATCTTTACTTGAGTTTCATCAACTAATTCTTTCATTTCTTTGAGCTATTTTCAACTTATATTCATCTCTTCCCAAGGTTAGAAAACTTTCCCAAGCTACATATTTATCCCACATAACACTTATAGAGGCATGCAAAACAAAAATAGAGGCTCTACAGATGGTCAACATAGGGTTAACCGAAAGTCATCAAAAAACCTTTAGCTAAACTAAAACCATTCAAAACCATCAAGAACCATTCAATAAGCTTCCAAACACTCTCAAACTTCATCAATAATCATTCTATCCTCTCATACAAAAAGGAAATAGAGCAAAATAGAAGCTCAATAGAATCAATCAACAGGGCATCAATAGAACATGTTAGAACATTATATCTCCATTGAAAACTATTATGAGCTTCTAAAACCTATTTAACCTTATCCAAACACTTCCAAACCAACTAATCATCATATAAAATCCATAAAAAATTAATAATTTAGTCCACAAAAACAATAAAAAGTAGCTAAAAAATCAAGTCCTTTCACCCCTCAACATATATCCCCACACTTGATCAAAAAGTGTCTTCACGACCTTGGAAAAAGAGAATAGAATTTCAAAAGCTCAACTTGATCTTCCACAACATCTTAAAAAAACCATCCAAGTATGACTGCAACTCATAACCTTCATCTAATAAAGAATGCAATGAGAGAAAAACACCTTTATCCATTACACAACTTTGAAATAGAAAAGCATGACAAACTTTTAAAGGATATAAGAGGTTTGTTTTCACCATAAGAATCCATCCATCAGATAGAATCATAAAGCACCATCAATCAACTTCTCAATCACCTCCATCTTCATCTTCAACTCCATGCAAGAATAATAAAACACCACATATACACCATAGAACATATACAAAACTCACATAGACACAAGATATGTAGGATGAATATATTTTTTCTTGAACTTCATACTCAGCTTGAGATATTCCAGACTCTTGTCCTCATCCACAAAATGTGGAGGCACATTCTCGAGAAACTATCAGCAACACATCCTTTCCAATATGATAGTAAACCTAGTAGGAAAAGATTGTGCAAAACAATACAGAACATCCATCTGAGCAATAGTCACATCCTCATTCAGATTAATCATCAAGTTTGGAATACTCTTTCGAGTATTCAAGTGAGACTATTGATGCATAAAAGCAAGATACCAACAAAAATGAGACGGCAAGCATACCGAAGTATACTCAGAACAAGTATGTGCTTTAGTAAATTGAATATAAGAAGTAGAACATTGGGCAGAAGTGTCCCAAGAACTAGGAATGATAGGTCAATTAAACATTGGTCATGTTAAAGAATCATTCAATGTCCACTACCATCGAGGGAGGATATCACTGTTATACCCAGGAGTATCCATCAGTGATTGTGGAGGAAGGTTAATATAGTCAAATGGAGATGGTAAAGGGATAATAGGAGAACAGTGAAGAGGTGGGTAAGATAAATTATAAAATGAAGATATTTAAAGGGATAATGAGGATGGAAAAGAAGGGAAAGAAATCATAAATTTTTGAAAGGATTCTACTAGAAAAATAGAATAAATAGGTGGAACAACAGGAGTAAGTTCAATAGGAGTAGGTGAAGATATAGAATCAAAAATAAATGGACATGTAGTAAAAACTGGAATTTGAGGAAAAATTGCAGGGGTAAAAGATAAGAGAGGGATACTATCTAGATTAGATTGGAGGATAGCAATATACAAGGGTAATCGATGAGAAATTAAGGAATAAGATAGGATATCATGAGGATCATATGGATAGATGGAACATCGAAAATCAAAAGCTGAAAAGAAATCCTTAATGAATAAGGGATTGTTAGCAATATGGTTCAACACTTGGAATCTCAATGGTTAAACATCTGACTTGTAAAAGACACTCCATCGATAGTAAGGATCAAGAACATTATCCTCCAAAGGAGGATGCCCAGCATACAATTTACACCACAATGTCTACTGATGATAGTTCTTTAGGCCATCAACCAAAGTCATTTTAGCAGAATGGACATACATAACTTCCTGCAAAATCACATCTACATGATAAAGATTCATGTCCTCCTCATCATGGATGTGCAGATCTCCTCAGAGATACATTAAAGATAATAGTTGAGCTTCATGAGGAATTAACTCTCATCAACAAATTTATCAAACACTGCTTTGAGTAAATCTACAAACCACATGTTCTACCACCCATCCTTTGGAGGTTGTAAGTCCACATTACTTAAGGATATATACAACACAAAGTACTGTTGTTGATAATGAATCTAGAAGGATGATGGAGGTGACACCAATTCATCATAGTGGATAAAATCTTCATGAACACAATTCATACTCTATTGAAAGCACTCTACCTTGGCAAAAAATCCATCTCACAATTTAGGCTTTTGTTGCAAATGATCTAGCTCTTCCTTAGACAACAAAGAAGACATCATCCGGGCTAGTGGAGGAATAGAAAGAGTAGCAACTTTCTAGTTAAGTTCTTCAATAAACTTCTTTTGCGACTCTACAGTTTCTTAGGGATGGCACAACTAGCCCTCACATATACCAAGCTTACAAGGTGATTCTATCATTTCCTCAAGAGCGGCATTTTTCTCCTTGGTTAAGAACACATTCGCTTCCTCTAAATTGGCAACCTTAGCTTCTAGCTCTTTAATCATGGTTGTCAATGAATCCATCAAAGCTATAACTGTAGTCATTTTATGTATGGGTATCACTCAAAGTAGTATTTTCAGAAGCTAAATCCTCCAGAGCTTTACTAAGCTGACTGGTCAGAGAATCCACCTTGTCTTGCAATGAGATATACAATCCTATATAGATTATTTGAAGACAACAAGTCGTGGACCTCCTATCTAAACTAGGAATAACTTTGAAAATTACCTCCAATTGTGAAATAGAGGCATGGATGTATTGCTCCCCTTGTGACATGGCTACAACATAGCCAGAGTCAAAAGCACAAGCAAATACAGAAGCAAAAGTAGAAGATGCAATAGAGAGCTTGGTTTTCTCTTACTACAGAGTCCCTACAAAGGCAAAGACAGAGTCCAAGGAGGATGATGATAAAAGTCAAGACACAAATAATGAAAGCAATATGGAAGAAGCTATCCAACCAGAAGAGGACACCAATGAGGAGGAAATCCTAGAGACCACAGAAGCGGAAGATCCCATGCTGTTGGATACAATGACTATGGTATCCTTTGGACCGGTAAATGAATCTCATCACAAGGTGGGATCTTATGTCCTCTATTGCTAGGAAGACCATGGCTTTTTGAGTAAGAGCACAGACATATTAGTTTAAGAAAACCCTAACCCTGGGAAAAACACCCAACAAGGTGGTAGTAAAGTTATATGGCTCGCAAAAAGGTAATGGATCAACCTCTACTAAAGTCTTAGCACACTCCTCCAATGAAGTTATAGATGATACATCAATAGATGAAGAACTATTAAATAGATCTTTCCCAAGAAAATAGAGACACAGTCCCAAGTCTCCACAGTGGGTACTATAAGCCAACTCCCAAAAGAAGCAAAGTCATTTGTCGATGGGTGAATACCTATTGCCTGAATTAGGAATGGCTTCTCAAATTACTTTTGACATTGAGATAGAGGCATTGATGTATTATTCTCCTTGTTACATGGCCTTTGCAAAGCCAAAGATATAGAAGCAAAGATAGAGACAGACACAGGATCAAAGACAAAAGCAAAGCTAGAGACAAAAGTAGAAGGAGAAGATACAATAAAGAGTTTGTTTTTCTCCTATAGAGCCTCTATGGAGGCCGAGTAAAAGTATGAACATGACAATGATAAAATTCAAGATGAATATTACGAAAGTGAGGTGGAGAAATCTATTGTACCAGAACAGGATAGGAATGAGGAGGAAGTCTCAAAGGGGTTGCACAAGCTGCACATCTCATGTTGTTGGACCAAATGACTTTTGTATCATTTGGATTAGTAAATGAATCATAGCATATGCAAAACCTCTATAAGAAACGGATTAATTAGAATAAGCCTTTCTTTAGCAATGGCTCTTGTCACCCTATCTTATTCTTCTTAAGAAATGACAATAATGATGCACCTTATCAAAAAACACTAGCCTTGTAGCCCAAGCAAAGATCAGATGATTCTTGTTATGTGACGTTCCTAGAGGCATCTTCAAAGGATGAGTCCTCAATTCAAGAAGTAATTAACTCTCCCATAAAGTCCGATGATACTATTTCAACGTCCCAAAGAACCAATCAAGTCCCCATGGACATAAGACATCACTTCGAGTGGAGCATCAGACAAGGAGGTCACTCCCTTGAAGAAGTCAGATCTATCCCAAAAAGCAATCCATGGAGCCTTCATCCTTGAAGTGGAAGGAAAAAATCACTTAATCTTCGTGGATACATATAGTATTGAATATCACACCTGAAGGTGGGTACCAATCTTCTAGAAGAGGAGCTATCGATCCTATGCACACTATTGAAGGAGAACTCGAACGTGTTTGCATATTTGTATAAATATCTAAAGGGGATTGATCCCACAGTGTGTTAGCATCACATCAACCTTAAGCTTGATTCCAAACTTATGAGGCAAAGATAGAGGTGCATGAATCCAAATTACTCAGCCCTAGTGAAAGTCAATTTGTTGAAGCTCCTTGAAGCTATGTTTATTTATCTAATGGCCAATAGTGAATGGGTTTCACCCATCGTATAGGTACCCAAGAAGAATGGCAAGTTGCAAATATATGTGGACTTTTACAAGTTGAATTCCAAGACAAACAAGGATCATTTTCTTATTCTTTTCACACACCAACTATTAGACATAGTGGTGGGACATGAGCTCTTTTCCCTACATTAGATGGATTTAGTGGGTATAATCAAGTCTAAATAGGAGAAGAATATCAATCCAAAATAAATCAAATGGGGGACCTATGCTTATAGAGTGATATTGTTCAGGCTCTATAAGGCTCACGCTACCATTTAAAGAGTGATGATGACTACATTTCAAAATCATCTCCATGATTTTATTGAGATATACTTATATGAATTTTGTGTTTATAGCCTAATTCATGAGCCTAATTCAAAATCATCGATGCTAAGAATATGGGATCTCTTTCAACCTCGATAAATGCATCTTTAGAGTTGTTTTAGGAGTTCTTCTAGGCCACATTGTCTCTGTACAAAGGATAAAATTAGAGCTTGTCAAGATTGAGAAGATTATAGCTCTAATTGCACCAATCAGCCTCAAATAGTTGAGGAGATTTCTTGGCCATGTGGGCTAGTATAGGTAGTTCATCGTACATTTTGCAACAAATGAGGCATAAGACCTTAGGGAAAAGATGCAGAGTTTACTTGGACCATTGATTGTGAAGAAGCCTTCAACACTCTGAAGCAATGCTTGATTGAAGCACCCATCTGCCAACCTCCTAATTGGACAAAGGAATTCTATCTAGACATTGATGTATGTGTAGAAGGGCTAGGTATATTCTTATGTCAAAAAGGTTGCTATGCCCCTACAACCCATCCTTCCCGTAAAGCCATTTGAGAAGCGGGGCATCAATTTTGTGGGCCCTATCAAACCTCCAATTAGAAGGAAGAAGAACCAGTATATCATGGTATGCACGGACTATGTGACAAAGTGGTGTAAATCCAAAGCTCTCAAACAAGATGATGGCAATAGCATGGCCTAAATTTTGTACGAGAATATCATCACTTACTTTGACACTCGCTCAAAGCTGGTCAGTGATAGAGACACTCACTTTCTAAACAAGATTATGGAAGAGTGTACTAAGCTTTACCAAATATGCCATCTCAAGTCCACATCCTACTATCCTAGAGCCAATAGCCAAGTCAAAGTTATCAATCACATCCTTTGCTTGATCTTGACAAGGAGAATTGCTACACATCACGGTCATTGAAGCAATCAAGTTATAGAGGCCCTCTAGATGTACATAATCTCTTATATGACTGTTATAGGATAGACATATTTCCAGCTAGAGTATGATACAAAAGTCATCTTTTTTGTTGAGTTAGAACTCCTCTCTTTGCGAGTGGCTATCACTAAGCGCTTGGGAGATGCCGATGAGCCACTTCAGTGCCACCTCCTACACTTAGAATGTTTGGATGAAATACAACATATGACCTTACAGTGCATAAAAACTACATAGGCTCAGTAGAAGGCTTACCATGACAGCTTCATCAATCATAAAGAATTCAAGGAAGGTGATCTCATCCTTGCCTATGACTCACTCTTTGGTAAGTTTTCAAGAAAGCTCCAACAACATTGGATGGGCTTCTACAAGTGTTAACCCCAACACGAAGAAAGCAAAAGGAAGTGGAAAAGATGCAGGGCAAAGGCGGAAAAAAGGTAGCCCGACTGAAGAAAGAAAAGGAGAAAAGGCCAAAAGCGCAAGGGCAACCTTAAAAGTCCAAGGCAAAGGCAAAAGGGGAAAGGCGCATTTTAAAATAAAAAGGCGCACCTTGAAATCTTGTAAAAGAGCGCCGGGCTCTCACCCGTGCAATTTGTAAATGTAGACGGGCGGTGGACAGGAAGCTGGGAAGATAGAAGGACAATGGGAAAAAGGGCCTAAGCTATGGCCGGCCATGTAAAAAGGGGAAAAGGGGATGACCGCCCAAAAGGGATTTAGGGTTTTGTATATAAAGTTGAAAAGTGAATGAGAAGCTCATTATTGTGTGTGGCCAAAAGTAGCTCTCCTCTTCTTCTTCTTCTCCTTCTTCTTGCTTGCTTGAGCTTGTGCTTGAGAGAGGGAGTGTGAGAGTGTGAGGGAGTGAGTGTGTGAGGGTGAGGGACCGAGGAGGAGAAGCTCTCCATCTTCTCCTCTCTTCTTCTCTTCTCTTCTCTTCTCTTGTCTTGCTCGCGGACATGGAGCTTGGAGTGTGGAGCTTGAGGATGGAGCTTGCTTGAAGCTTGCACTTGGATCGTGGAGCTACCGGAGTGTGCGGGAGAGGAGCTAACTCGAACGGCACGGAGGTAAGCTCACTACACCCGTAAGGTATGCATTGCGCGTCGGCTATGTGAGAGGTAGCCATTAGTGCTCGGCTTGGAACGCTTGAATCAATAAGCAGTCCGTGGGTCTTGGCGGTTGAGTGAAAGCTCCCATATTTTGGTTCCGTTGCCGGGACCTACGGATTCAAGCCTTGAGCGCTTGTGCGCTTCGAATCGAGCATTGGAGTAGGGTTTTCCCCGAACCGGTGCTTGAGGTAGATAGGTAGGAAGCGAGGGGGTTGAAGAGGGTATTCGATCTCCTTGGCAAGTAGGTTTTTTGCTTTCTGAGATTTATGTTGTGGAATGGAGTAGTATAGGTATTTATTTTGTGATTTGATGCATTTAGGGTAGGAAAAAACAAAGAAAAAGAAGAAAAAACAAGCAAACAGTAGGGTTTTCTGTTGCTGTATAACAGGCTAAAACAGGGAAACAGGGGACCAGATTCGAGTTTCTGGGAAGATAGGGACATCGAACTAGCTGTGAGGTTCTGCAGTGTTGGGAAAGGACCTTAAGAGGCCTGGGAGGCCAGGATAGACCTCATTTCCTTGGTTTTCCTTGTGTGTGTGAGAGAGAGAGGGAACTTCTGGTTCACAGGATGAGGAAGCGCTACCGCGATTCCTAGGCATCGGTGATTCGTGCTGCTCCAGGTGAGTCTGGTGTTTTCCAACAAGTGCCCTGATCGGATCTAGAAAGTCTGTGGTGATTGTGTGCACCAGACAGTGAGGAGGGGTCAAACGCGCGGGAATCGCGCCCGCCGCCGATGCACTCGGACCAACTCGCTGTGGTCCGATTCCCGGAATCGGACCACCCGAGTTCGGGAGTCGGACCGTCCGAGTCCCAGAATCGGACCGCCCGATTGAGAGTGAGTCGGACCAGTCTGGTCTGATTCCCAGAATCGGACTAGCCCGATCGGACGTGCCACGTGGCACTCGGACCACTCAGACTCGGACCAACCTGTCCGATTTTGAGAATTGGACGCTCGGACCAACCTGTCCGACTCGAACACTTGGACACTCAGACCAATCCATAATCGGACCACTGGGAATCGGACCAGGCCATCCGAGTCCCAGAATCGGACCACTCAGAATTGAACCTGCCAGAATCAGACCCCCCGGTCCGATCCGATTCCTAGAATCGGACCACTTTGAAAATCGGACCACTTTTTCAATCCGACTCCCAGAATTGGACGTGACCAAAATTGGATCACTAGGCCGATCGGACCAACCCAAAATCGGACGTCTGATTCTGATAATCGGACTCCTGAAAATCGGACATCTGAGAATCGGACAAAAAAGTGTCAAAATCGGACAGGTATCTAGAACACAAATTTTGACACATCTAAACCCCAAGATTGACCCCAAAGACCATGTAGAGCTAAAGGCACATCACAGATCCATCACTGGGCTGAAACTTAGAGCATATAGTTCAAAATTTGGCTATAAATGGTCCTCCAAATTGCATATGGCGTCTACCGTAATGGCCCTGCGGGTCGGGGGGGACTGCCCCCCCCCCCCCCCCCCCCCCGCGGACCCCCGCAGAGGGGGCTCTGCCCCCTCTGCACCTCCCCCGTGTAGGTTGGAGAGAAAATGCGCGCTGTGACAGGACCTCCAAATTGGACCCTAGTGTAGCAATGGCTCTACACGAGCATGGATGCTCACTTGCAAAAGAGCAACCAAAAGCCCGTACCCGAATAGAGACAAACAGAGACCCTAGAACTTCAATGGGCCCATCTAGCCAACAAGGGCAAAAAGGCCACACCATGAGAACACAAAGACATTGTGTTCATACCATGTCTAGTCAAAGTGAAGTGCAACATTAGCAAGCTACAAATGCCAAGATGACTAGACATGACACTCTTGACAAGAGATGTACCTTGAATAGCACTGCACTGATGATCCAAGACATCAGTGGGGAATCCACATCTGGTCGTGCAGTCGAGAACTCAAGGGCATCTGTCAGAAGGCTTAAATTTACAAGCCAAGACCCGGAAGATGAAGACATAGTATCACTAGCTTATCTTAGGGTCAAACTCACCGCAAAAAGAGAACATATTATCGATGCTCTAATTGACGAAGGAGTAGATTTAAACATCTTGACCTATGAATCATGGACCCTACTAGGACAACCAGAGCTCATACCGACTAGTGCAACTCTTAGCCCTTATGGGGGACACCCACAAGCACTCATGGGGAAGTGCAAAATCCTTGCGACAATTGAAATGGAAAGCTTGCCTATCCTATTTCATGTTCCTCCAAAAAGTGCTAGCTGCAGGAAAGAAACCCTCCTAGGAAGACCCTTCAAAAGGGCGACCAAGTGTGAGGCTGACTATGTAGCACAGAGGATACACCTGACACCACCGGGTGTGAGGATAGTCACCACCTTTAGCAAGGGTGACCTCATCAAACCTCAAGGGAAAGGCAAGGAAGGTGATGACATAACAGTCAAGCCTACAAATGAGGGCAAGGACTTGTTGGAAGAGTTGATGCAAGCACAGGTCGAACAACGAGAACCAGTGAGTGAGGCCAGGCCTGAAACAAGAAGGTCAAGAGACAATGCCAAGGACGGGCTTTGGACTTACAAATATCGTAGAAGACCCCAAAAGAAGCCCAAGCCTTATAGACGAAGGCATGGATGGAGAGTCAGCACAACACCGCGATGGATATCCAAAGCATTGCTACGTGCTCAAGGATACTACGTAGGTAACCAATGGATTTGGGTACCAAAATCCCCTACTAAACCGCCTCCATCAGCTGAAGGCCAGAGTGCCTCAAAAGCATGGCACAGGAGGAAATCTAAGAGAAACTCTAGGTCTCAAGGCAAGAAACCAGACATGACTGTTCGAAGGAAAGAGCCTCAGCCTAGCATGCTAAATAGACAGATGTCATATGTAGCCATTGAGCAGGCACAAAAATCGTTAGCACCTAAGGATCCTTTGATTCCCCAAGGGGAGAACAAGCATCATAGGCACAACATTGCTCAAGGCAAGGCTGATCGCTCAACAAAGCAAATGGCACAATCGTCTAGTAACCTCGAGCAGATCATTCAGCGAGTGCCAAGTCCACCTAAGAGTCCTAGATCTCCTACGCCCTCTTCTTCCAAACAGACATAGGAAGCACCACAGCAATTGTCGAGGGCGACTGCTCAATTCCAATTTCTACCTCCATCTAAGCTTCCAACCATCAAAGAGATGGGACATGATGCCATCTGTACCTCTCGACCTAGGGATATGCTTGAGCCACCTAATGCGACTAGATCAGCTCATGTTCGATCTACAAAAATGAGTGCTCAAAGGCCAACGAAAGACACAGCCACTTCTGATCGCCCTAGGGACTTGACACCACAATCCACCAAGGGTAGCCAGCCCACTGAACTAGTTGCTACTACTTCCAATCAGGGATCACAGCAATCACAGCCCTTGGCTGTGACAATGCCCCTTGTGGAACGTGTCCTTAGTAGTTTACCTGTGGAGGAGGTGTCGCAACCAAATCCCTCAACAACTCCAGCACTTTCAAAGTGCCTAAAGCCTAGGACGGAGGAGTTAAACGCAAGGGAGTTGGTTGAAAATCTAGACTCTTCGAAAAGAGCGGCAGTTGTGCCCTCACAACTGGGCAAGGCTATTCAGCAAACCATGGCTATGTCCCATAAGGACACATTAGAGAAGGGAAATGCTGAGGCCCGACCAAGCACATCAACGGTCGATATAGCCCAGGGTCCTAAGTTGTTGAGAGAGGCACCTTCATTGACCAAGAAAAAGAGGAGAAAGAAGAGAAAACAACAACAGATGCAGGTGGTTGTGGACCAAAAGAACATTGAGACGAAGGGCGCTGGAGAGCTGATGAATGAAGCATCGAGTCCATCCACCAATGAACCCACTGATGCCTCTCCTAATAGCGGTGAAACCTCAGACACATCTGTGTGCTCTGACAAACCAAAGCAACAGTTGCCATCAACAGTTGCTTGCAACACTCTATCCACTGACAATAGAACTCATATTGATCAATCAAGAGTGGATACAACGCTGTCACAATAGGGTGACAAATCTATACCAGTCACATCTGAGAAGAACCATGACGAAATAACAGCAAAACCTTAGGAGAAACGTGAGAACCCCAAGAGCATAAGAAAACCTAGCGTTGACCAATCTTGCTCATCTAGGCCTGAGCCCCCAGCCATGCTAAAGCCTAAGGAAACTCTTAGAACTTTGCATAAGATAGCAACCGAGCAAGCCCTCGTTGAACATAGAAGTGTTGCTGAATGCTTAACTGAGTTGGAGGCTAAGCTCAAAGTGGTCGCGCATGTCTACGTCCTTGCGGACATGGGCACGATCCCCAAGGAGCAGCTTGGAGATTACTTGACCTTTCCTCTATCATGGGAAGAACAAGAACATCTTAACGGGCACTACGACAGGCTCCTGCATGAACACATGCGACTCATCCCTGACGAGGAGGCCGACGAACTGTCACGTTCAATGAAGTGCTCTGCCGACCGAATCTCGTAGACATAGAGCTACTAAAGCGACTATCAGCATGCCAAAGTCAATTTGAGCAGCGTTGGTGCGAGAGCCACGTTGTAATGGCCGGACTAGGGGCTCAGATCATGACGGTCTCAGAAGAGCGATTGGCCAAATGGCGGTCTCAGAGAGACCTAACCTATGTGGCACCGACTTCCCTTCGAGTGCTGTCTGACATTCAGGGTACGGACTTAGCTGGAACTAGGCTACAGGGCCCTTTAATTGATAAGGTTCTCACTGAGGAGGAGTTACATATTGCCAGTAGACTCGGTCAAGGTTCCATGCTACTCGACGTGGCAAAATATCTATCAGTATTAAGTCAGCTGCCACGAATACTAGATGCGTGTGCCACGCTCCGGTACAACCCCGAGTTCTACACTTGGTTCTTATCCTCGTGATGTGACATGGATTCATAGATATATATATAAATAAACACTGATTTTTGTGTCACCATGTATAAACAATATCAACACACACAAGCAATGATAGTCAAGCGCAGGGAGAAGAGTCGGGTTGGACAGGCTAAGCTCCTTAGGTCCTCCTCTCATCACACTTTTGAAAGTCATGTGACCAGCCCCACCTCCAAGTGAAGGGCATGCAACCCATATCGTCGCCATAGGAGGCCTCGACCAACAACTCTGATGGTGTAGATAGGGTGTAGTCCCTTCCTATGCACCTTCTTCCCTTTTTGGTCTATCCTTCCGAGGATGTACCCTGTCCCACTCCCCGACAACTAGTCCATGCGTCTTAGCATAAACTAATATCCGCTAATGACCAGAGGAAACGCGAACATCAGCATGGGGACCATTCCTCTACAACAATCACCGCATGCCTCACCCCTCCCCTTCTTGTCATATGCGCTTCATAAACCATACTAAAATCCCTTCCATGCAAACGGTTGTATCATGTATCAAGGTCTAAACCCTTGGATTGCGTCTTGCAGGTTTTCTTTTGCGGCGGAACGCATGGAGGATCATGGAGATCTAGCATGCAAAGACGCTTTGCGCACAAGGCGGGAGCATGTGGCACGCGCCCCTCCATCGGAGCGCTATGTGCCCACCATCAAGAGGTATGCCAAGAAGCGAGGCCCTAAGCGACATTGCCCAGGGCGAAGGCCGAAGAATCCTCGAGTCAAGAAAGTCGAGACTCGAAACGCGCAACAGGTGGCAGCACTAGTGGTGCGTACTCCCAGCTCCCGCTCGGGCACCAGATGCTCAAGGGAAGAAAGGGTAGCTCGGGAAAGAGAAGAATTTAATGAGTTATTTAAAGATATTCTGGAGACGGTAGCGGGCCGGGATTACACCATTCATGTCCCGGCCGACATGTTCCCTGCTCACCCCCACGGGAGCCCCACACCAGCAGAGCCCCAATCACCCGGCCATCCAGACTCGCCCCGCCTCGTACAAATCGAGTAGCCCATAATGCATAAAGGGCTTATCAAATGATAACTGGCCAGGACTTTTTGTTTTTAAATGGTTAAGTGTTCCCGACTTGTTAAGTGTTGACATGTTCCTGACTTGTATGAACTTATCATATCTGTGTTTAATATATGCTACGCCTTTAGCAAAAGAAAAAGCTAATCAAGCGCAGGTGATAAATGTCTAGTCAACACCATAGAATTCAAATAAGTGATGTCTCCTTGCATTGCACTGGTTTATTATAGTTGCGGCATACACAATGCGTATTCTCTCATGAAGCGACAAGTGGATGCAGGATAATACAGGTCCTTGTGCGAAAATGTTCAATGCCCAATCACCGCAACACCCACAACCCCACGACGAGCCGCGGCAAAGCCACGTTGCCGAAAGCACCCTTGCCAACCGCCCACATTGCATGGCCCACAAAACATTCTTGGGCCATGCCCCCTTTCTGGGTCAAGCTCTATAGTTGGCTCACGGCAGTCGTTACCTCAATTGTACCCACATCGCATGTGCCGCAAGGATCATAGCCTCAACATATTGTAATGGTTGTACTCAGGCAAAAAAAAAAAGAGAAGAAAAGAAAAGAAAAAAAAATGAATGGAAAAATAAGAAGCACCCACGATCATAGCACAGCACCTAGGGGTCCTCAAATTAGGTACGTCCGGTGACCTTGGTCGACCGGCTTCGTCCCTAGTCCCCTAGCCCCTTACAATCACCCACAATTGTTCAGGGCACATCACGGGCAGGACATACCTGGGGAGCTTGTCTCGCCTAGGGTTAGACCTGTCACCCTGACCCACTTGCACAATTTTCTTTTGCACTCTGCCTTAGTACCATTGCAATCAGTGGTGATAAGCACCGTACGATTGGCCATGAAAAGTACACTGTACTCATCAAGCAAATCCAATAGTTTCCAGCTATTGAAAGTGCGGTGTCCTTGTATTCCATTATGCTACATCGTGCAGTCACAATGCAAAGGATGTCTCATATGCCTTCACGCGTACTCCTTCTCCACATGGACAACTTTGCTTCATCCACGAATTGTTATGAGAAACTAGCCCACGGTCTTCTAACTATGTAATATCTAAGTATGCACGAGCACTCACATAATATTTGCACCGAAGTATATCCACAGTTTGGGTCCTCAAGTGCAGGACAATACTCTAGGCTTGCTTAGCGTTCGGCCTGTCTCCCAAACTAATCAAAATATGTCCTGTGCACGATGAGAAGCCTAGCACTACCCCTTAAGGAGAGATCATAGGTGAGGTTTTCCAATTGCAGGTATAAGGTGTTGTTTGCTCTTCATCAACACTCAACTTTGATACTTGTTCCTTACCATCCAACAAGCCCGCAAAGAATCGTCATGTGCAGAATCCCCAACAAACCAACACTTGTGCTGGCCATCAATGCAATCCCCAACACAGCATAGCCCTACCATCAACTCCAACAACCTTCCACCAACCACCTTGGCCACCAACAGGCCCCCAGAACCTTCTGCCACACCCCCACCAACACTCCTCCAAGAAACCAGAGGCGTCCTTGTCACCCACGTCTTCGGTGCATACTACAGTCTGCTACCTACAACGGTGAGTGCCATGGGACTGGCACTCGGCTAGGAGGGGGGTAATGTTAACCCCAACACGAAGAAAGCAAAAGGAAGTGGAAAAGCCGCAGGGCAAAGGCAGAAAAAAGGTAGCCCGACTGAAGAAAGAAAAGGAGAAAATGCCAAAAGCGCAAGGGCAACCTTAAAAGTCCAAGACAAAGGCAAAAGGGGAAAGGCACATTTTAAAATAAAAAGGCGCACCTTGAAATCTTGTAAAAGAGTGCCCGGCTCTCACCCGCGCAATTTGTAAATGTAGACGAGCGGTGGACAGGAAGCTAGGAAGATAGAAGGACAATGGGAAAAAGGGCCTAAGCTATGGCCGGCCATGTAAAAAGGGGAAAAGGGGATGACCGCCCAAAAGGGATTTAGGGTTTTGTATATAAAGTTGAAAAGTGAATGAGAAGCTCATTCTTGTGTGTGGCCAAAAGTAGCTCTCCTCTTCTTCTTCTTCTCCTTTTTCTTGCTTGCTTGAGCTTGTGCTTGAGAGAGGGAGTGTGAGAGTGTGAGGGAGTGAGTGTGTGAGGGTGAGGGACCGAGGAGGAGAAGCTCTCCATCTTCTCCTCTCTTCTTCTCTTCTCTTCTCTTCTCTTGTCTTGCTCGCGGACATGGAGCTTGGAGTGTGGAGCTTGAGGATGGAGCTTGCTTGAAGCCTGCACTTGGATCGTGGAGCTACCGGAGTGTGCGGGAGAGGAGGTAACTCGAATGGCACGGAGGTAAGCTCACTACACCCGTAAGGTATGCATTGCGCGTCGGCTATGTGAGAGGTAGCCATTAGTGCTTGGCTTGGAACGCTTGAATCAATAAGCAGTCCGTGGGTCTTGGCGGTTGAGTGAAAGCTCCCACAACAAGAGGTGCTCACTGTCAACCCTAGCATCTCTGTCGAAGCACAAGTCATTAATACCTTTGATGGTCCCTCCTTGATTAATGGTTACTGCCACATGAAGAAGTATTATCTGTTGGGGGTAAAGGTGCCTCCGCCGTGCCGCCCCGTGTATTACTACACTGACAGTACCCGCCACTGCATATTGCAGGTGGCGGGCGTCCGTCACGTCACTTTATTCTTTATTCTTTTAGTGACAGTTTGAATAAAGGAAGGCCCGGTCACACATTGTGACTGTTGGAGTTCCCATTTCTTGTCTCTCTCTTTCTTGCTCTTGCTCTCCCGCCATAGCTCGCGTGCAAGCTTCGATACTTCTCACCTTTCAATTGGTATCAGAGCTTGGCATTCTCTTGCTCGAACTCGACTCGGTGCTTCCCGACCTTCGCATCGACTCGCTTCATGCATTGGGTCTCCATCCCGGCAGCCATAGCCGACCTCTTGAGCTATCGACTCTCCCCGGCTTCCCGAGTTCCATCCCGGCCTTCTTGAGCTTCATCAGGGCCTTTTCCTTGAGGTATTGCTTCAGCATTTGCAGGCATTTGAGTGTATTCTCAGTTTGAAACAGGGCAGGAACAAAGGGCAACCACTCTTCTTGAGCTTCATAGCTCATATCTTCCCTCCCCTTTGCATTGGGCCTTCATGGCTTGGTATGTGCCTACCTTGGGCCATCATTGAGCCCCCCCACACTCAACATTCAGCCACGTGATTAAAGCAGCACTCCAGGCCTCAACATGCTGAATATGGCTCCCATTTTCAGACTTTGACCTCCACGTTTTACATCTGAATGCTTTGTTGCTCATGGAGCACTCATCATTGGCCTATTTGGAGGGCATTTGAGCCATTTTTGGATGTCATTTTGATGCTTTGGCTTGACATTGAGGTTGGGAGCTGATCATTCTCAGTTTTGAAACTGTCATTCACTGCATAACAGTGCTGGAAACAGGGCAGCACCCCTGACACTGACATTTGTTGCTTATGCCTCATTCCATTGGAGCTATTTGATGCTTGTATGCGGTCTACTTCCTACCCGGATGTATTGCGGAGGTATGCATTTGGTTTGACCATGATTTTGGCTTGAATTCGGGGCTGAAATATACTGTTTAGAAAAGTAAATACATGCTGGAATAACAGTGGGCTGAAGGTACTTTACATGCTTTGGCACTTACCTACCGATACCGGATGTATGCTTTGAGCTTTGGCATGATGTCTCTGACATTTGGGGACAACTTGGAGCGATTTTGGCTTGAATATGCGGCTGAAATCTACTGTTTAGAATAGTAAATACATGTTGGAATAACAGTGGGCTGAAGGTACTTTACATGCTTTGGCACTTACCTACCGATACCGGATATATGCTTTGAGCTTTGGCATGATGTCTCTCACATTTGGGGACGACTTGGAGCATATGTATGAGATTATAGGATGCTTTTGAGCTTCGCATTAGCTCCGTCTTCACTGGCATTTGGACCGACTTGGCATGCTCGTGGACTGCCTATGCCTCATGTCTCTGCTTGACAGTTAGGCTTTTGCATTACATGCTTTGGTTCGTAACATATGCTATTTGGTTCGTGTATGCCATACCGACATTTGGAGCTTGGATTTGGATGTATTTGAGCATTCCCAGCTTATTTGATCTCACTAATCTTGGTTGCTATTTGGATGTCATTGAGTTGACCGAGAGCTTATTTAGGCTTATGTATTGCTTCATGGTTAATATGACCGGTGCTTCATGTATGTCATGCTCTCTTGGATGCACTTGATGCATTGACAGGGTCACTTATCACTGGTGCTTTCTCTTGGGTTGTTTGAGCTTCTGAGCTCGCTTTGTACGCCTTTTGTGCCAGTGGGAGCATTTTACATGCTTGCTTGACCTTTGACAGTTGCATGCTATTGGAGCACTTACATGTATTTGGAGCAGTTTATGTCAGCTACATACGCATTGAGACTTTGGGATCATACTTCGATCTTTATGGATATGCATTGATGTACTCTTGGTTCATAGGATGCTTATGAGCTAAGTCTCATATTTGGATCTTTCCTTTTGAGCAGACACCTATTTGTGTCAGGTTTTGGCAGTTACAAGAACACTTTGCCTAGAGTGTCTGGGGGTGTGCCTTTCACTGGCAGATGTTATTTTGACATGCTTCGGTGTTGAGCTCATGTTCTTTTCACTGTCATTGGCCTTGCTTATGTCCGTTTCATGCCGGCTTTGGACCTAGCATTGTTTGCTTGACATTGGATCCTATTTTGGGACAGTTTGCTCTCTAGACTGCATACCTGCAATTTATTACAGCAAGCAATTATTGGTGGACTGAGGTGTACTTTTCATGCTGAAATATCCTGATTTGGTGTACCGCACCTAGTACTAAGTGGGCACACTTTGCTCGCCTTTGGACCCCATTTTGGTCATTTTTGGGCAGTTTCTGCAGTAAAACAGCAAGCAGTTTTGGACTGTTTGGGCATTTCCAACCTGCATAATGGCGTCATCTTCGCATGATAGTGCCATCTTTAACATTACAAAGTTGGATGGTACCAACTACTCTTACTGGAAGAGTCAAATATGGCAGGTTTTGGTGCATAAATCTCAGATTAAGCCACTTCGGTTG
Organism: Lygodium microphyllum; assembly: GCF_053477565.2. Taxonomy (NCBI): domain Eukaryota; kingdom Viridiplantae; phylum Streptophyta; class Polypodiopsida; order Schizaeales; family Lygodiaceae; genus Lygodium; species Lygodium microphyllum. The sequence goes on from NC_141158.1 coordinate 126,429,531, forward strand.
AGTGGGGAGCAGCCTGAAACTATGGACAATGACGACTGGCTTGAACTTGATGAGCTATGCAAGTCCACGATTGTATTGTCTCTCACTGAACAGGTACATTATAATGTATTTGAGGAAGCACAGAGTGCATGGGATCTATGGAATAAGATCAAGAATCTTTATGATAAGAAAAGTCCGGCAAGTCAGATGTACTGGTTGAAGTAGCTTATGGATCTGCGCATGAAGGATAATGCGACTATGTCTGCTCACTTGAGCCAGTTCCATGCTATACTGAAGAACCTGACTTCACAGGATATCACCTTTGGAGAGGAAGTAACTCCTCTTTTCTTGCTTGGGACTCTGAATGAGTCATGGGATGTATTCCGCACTGCTCTTTGTGCCTCTAGTGCTACTCTAAAATTGGCAGATGTTGAGAGTGCTCTTCTTCAGGAAGAGGTGAATCGCAAAAACTTGGATGCCTCTCGTGGTAGTCATGCTTTGACAGTTAAAGGCAGGAATGACAGGTATGACCATGGTAATGGCCGAGGCCGTGACTCGCAGAAGGGTCGGTCTAAATCTTGTGGCAAGTCGCGTAGTAAGTCACGTGGGCGCAATGCAAATGTCACTTGTCATCATTGTGGGAAAAAGGGCCATATTAGACCACAGTGTCATGAGTTGCGCAATGAGAAGCGCAAGGATAAGGGGAAAGATAAAGTGCAAGAGAAGTCCTCTGATCGCAGCATAGTACCTGCGAAGTCCAACATCAAGATTGAGGAAATTAATGTTACGCAGACTGAGGAGTCCGATGGTGGTGATGAGTTTATACTTGCAGCTAGTTCTTCTGATGCTTCACACTTGACTGAGACATCTAGTATGTATGCACAGTGCTGGTTATTGGATTCAGGTGCGTCCTTCCATGTGACACCTTACCGTGAGTGGTTTCACTCTTACCGTAATGTATCTGGATCAGTCAGACTTGGAGATGATAGGTCTCTTGATATTGTGGGTTGTGGAGATATTCAGTTGCAATTTTCCACTGGCAGTTCCTTTTTGCTCAGGGATGTACGTCATGTACCTGTGCTTACGCGCAGTCTTATGTCTGCAGGATAGTTGGATGATGCAGGGTTTCATGTCTGTTTTGGGGATTTTGCCTGGAAAATTACCAAAGGCAGACTTGTGCTTGCTAGAGGCACCAAGGCTGGCAGCCTCTATCCTCTTGTTGTATCTGGGTCTTCTGTAGACCATGTTTTGGCAGTGGACTCTATCCCACATGTATCACTTTGGCATGCCCGTTTGGGGCATATGTCTTTGAAGGGAATGAAAATGTTATCTGGTTTGCAGTATCTTCCGCCTTTGGACTATGCACGTTTTAACTCATGTGATCATTGTCTTTATGGTAAGCAGAATAGGTCTACACATAAGAAATCGGGTAGGCCATGCATGAGTGAGCCCTTGGCATTGGTGCATTCTGATGTTTGTGGGCCTATGCCTTGCATGTCTATGGGTGGCGCGAAGTACTTTGTTACCTTCATTGATGATTTTTCTAGGAAAGTGTGGGCTTATCCCATAAAGCAAAGGTCCGATGTCTTGGCAGTCTTTTAGCGTTTGCTTGCTCTTGTTGAGAACTAGACTGGGTATAGGCTGAAATGCCTTAGGACTGACAATGGGGGAGAATATCTCTCACGTGCTTTTGAGCAGTTTTGTGATGACAGGGGTATTAAGCGTCAATTGACCGCCCCTTACACCCCATCCCAGAATGATTTGGCTGAGCACATGAACAGGACTATTCAGGAGCGTGTGCGCTCTATGCTTAGCCATGCAGGCCTACCCCAGAGTTTTTGGGCTGAGGCAGTTAGTACGGCAGTGCATGTCATAAACCGATCGCCTTCCAGTGGATTGGATTTCCAGGTTGCAGAGGAATTTTGGGATGGTAAACCACCCTCTTATGCGCATCTCCGTGTCTTTGGATGTGAGGCATTCTGCCATGTGCCCAAGGACAAGAGGAGTAAATTGGATCCAAAGAGCATTAAATGCATATTCCTTGGCTATGGTGAGTCAGGAGAGATGGGCTATCGCCTATGGGATCCGCATGCGCGGAAAATAGTACGCAGCCATGATGTCGTCTTCCATGAAGACAAGATGCACAGGCAGCCTGAGAAGGTGGTTGAGATCCGCAGAGTGATCTTTCAAGAGGAGCCTAGAGCTCCAGCACAGCCAGTAGTACAGCCTACAGCAGTTCCTCCACAGGGCCAGGGTGTTGGACAAGCAGTTAGATAGGCAGCAGAGCCTGCGGTGAGACGGTCTGCTAGAGACAGACGTCCACCTGATAGATTTCAGCCCTCTATACACTATGTTTTGGTTACAGATGCAGGAGAGCCTTTCACTTATGATGAGGCTATGCGTAGGGGTGACAGTCACTCCTGGGAGAGGGCTATGCAGTCTGAGATAGACTCCCTGCATAAGAATGAGACTTGGGATTTGGTTGCCTTGCCTAAGGGCAAGAAGGCTTTGCCATGCAAGTGGGTGTACAAGCTAAAAAGTACCCCTGGACACCCTAAGCTGGCATACAAGGCTAGATTGGTAGCAAAGGGTTTTAAGTAGGAACATGGTGTGGACTTTGATGAGGTCTTCTCTCCTGTGGTTAAGATGACCACTCTGCGCTTAGTCTTGGCTTTGGTTGCACAGCTTGACTTAGATCTATATCAGATGGATGTCAAGACGGCTTTTCTACATGGGGACTTGCATGATGAGATCTATATGGATCAGCCTAAGGGCTTTGCAGAACCTGGCAGGGAGCACCTAGTGTGCAAGTTGAAGAAGAGCTTGTATGGCTTGAAGCAGGCACCTAGGGAATGGTATCATAAGTTTGATGCCTTTATGCAGTCACAGGGCTACAGCAGGAGTGCTATGGATCTGTGTCTTTACACGAAGAAAGCCCGTGATGGCAGTTTGCTTATCTTGGTACTCTATGTTGATGATATGCTGATAGCAGGGAAAGCTCATGATGAGCTAGATGCTTTTAAATCTCAACTGAAGAAGAGCTTTGAGATGAAGGATTTGGGACAGGCCTCACATATACTTGGGATGCGCATTAAGCGCGATAGGCATTAGGGGCTTTTGTATCTCTCACAGTGGGAGTACATTCATAAAGTCCTTGAGCGCTTCCGCATGCAGGATGTAAAGCCTATTGGCTGTCCATTACCTTCTTATGTGAAGGTATCACAGGCCGATTGTCTGCACACAGATGAGCAGAGGGCCGAGATGGCCAAGATCCCTTATGCTTCAGCCGTGGGCAGTTTGATGTATACCATGATAGCCACTCGTCCAGATATTGCACATGCAGTTGGTGTTGTGGCACGCTATATGGCTATACCTGGCAGCAGACATTGGGATGCCGTAAAGGGTATCATGAGGTACCTGAAGGGCACAACAGATATGTGTATTTGCTATGGCAGCCAGGATACAGGAGTCGTGGGGTACACTGACTCCGATTATGCAGGACATGTAGATAGTAGGAAGTCCACTTCTGGCTATGTATTCACCTATGCTGGAGGGGTTGTCTCTTGGATGTCCAGGGTTCAGAAGTGTACGGCTTTGTCTACCACTGAGGCCGAGTATGTTGCAGCCACTGAGGCTTGCAAGGAGGCCATATGGTTAGGCCGTCTAGTTGCTGACCTTGGGATTGATGCTACACCTACACTGCATTCAGATTCTATGAGTGCCATTCAGTTGGCTAAGAATCCGGTCTTCCATGCGAAGACGAAACACATTGAGGTGAGGTATCACTTCATACGTGGTGTCATGGAGGACAGGTCTGTTGACCTTGTCAAGATCTCCACTGACGATAATCTTGCAGATCTGCTCACGAAGAGCCTCACTACTGAGCGCTTTGCCTTCCTCAGGAGGTTGATGGGCGTTGGATGAGATGTCGCCTTTCCTCATCCCTTGTACCTATGTACATTTGTACTGTCTTTTCTTTTTCTTTTCTCTCTCACTAGGGCAGATTCGCCTTTAAGTGGGAGGTTGTTGGGGGTAAAGGTGCCTCCGCCGTGCCGCCCCGTGTATTACTACACTGACAGTACCCGCCACTGCACACTGCAGGTGGCAGGCGCCCGTCACGTCACTTTATTCTTTATTCTTTTAGTGATAGTTTGAATAAAGGAAGGCCCGGTCACACATTGTGACTGTTGGAGTTCCCATTTCTTGTCTCTCTCTTTCTTGCTCTTGCTCTCCCGCCATAGCTCGCTTGCAAGCTTCGATCCTTCTCACCTTTCATTATCCTCCCTAGGGATCCTAACAATCATAGCTGATAGTCCCTCTCCCTTTGAGGTGTCCCTCCTTCCTACTTCTTATGCTATTATTGATAGATGTCATTCTTAGCCTCTGATGGGGTGGCACCATTCTATTAGCCCCTCATCTCCACCTCTCTTACCTTTGTCCAGTTACTCTCATATTCAATCTAACTCATGTGTGTAAAATAACTAGTTCTTATAGCGAACCAAATAATTGAAAATTCATGAAATAAACCATACTTGCAAAGAAATCCAAGAAATAAAACATGTTTGCAAGGAGGCCATAGCCAAGGTAGTTAGGCATGAAATAATATTGCTAAGGAAGGCTGAGAATCATAGATGAATTCTACGACATGAATACTAACCTCATGTCAAGGTGGGACACGGTGTGCACCCCATATCTTGGTGGCTAAGAGCATGCACACTCTTAGTTGGTGGGAGGAAGAACCATTAAAGTATGTATTGCTGAAAATAGCAAAAAGATCCCTCACATGTTACATCTCCACATTTTATACTTAACCCTAGCCTATTCTAGACTAAGGTGACTTATGCTTTATTACAAGCCATCCCGGTCTAAAAGAGCTTTGTCCTCAAAGCTGAATTGGGAACAAATTATAAAGATGATTACAAAGATGGCTTGAATAATTTGGAATCGTGTTGTAATAAAGCTCCATGTTGATGAAGATCAAATAAGTTGATGAAGAAGGACCATATAAATGGAACAGATTGCTATAAACTGTCCAAAATAAGCTGTAGTACAAAATTAGCCATATCTGAAACTAGAAGTGGCCGATTTTCATGTGCAAGATATAGAAATGTAGAGGACAAGATGTAGTATCCAGCCATGCCTTCAAAATTGAATTTTGATGTCGATGAGACAATTTAATTTTCCACAAAAATTTAATATAGCAAGTTGTTTACTACCCTGTTTATGAACTACCCTCTTACTTAAGCCATGGAAATTATTCAAAATACGATGCTTGTTGCCATGAAGACTCTTCAATAGGAAAATGCTTCCATTTAACAAGGTATTCCACAAGAATACAGCTCCTTAGAACCTTCTTCGGCTTGCCAATAATCTTATCGGGCTCATAGATTATCAAACCATCATCATCCAAGGGAGGTATCTCTTCAAGAACTTGAATTTGAGGATCCACATACTTTTTAAGCTGAGACACATGAAAGACATTATGGATTCTTGTGTTTGAAGCTAAGTCTAGTTGATAAGCAATATCCCCAACTCGCTTGACAATACGGTAAGGACTATAAAACTTATAAGTTTGTTGCGTCCTCCTTTAAGAGAAGCATAATGTGACTTGAGAACCTTCAAAAATACCCATTCATCTTTCTCAAACTCCACATGTCTTCTTTTCTCATCCGCATAGATAGACCTTCATTGTCTCTTGAGCTTTATGAATATTGTCCTTGCATTGCTTCATAAGAGTCTTCATCTTTTCCAACTCCTCACAAGCTTGTGGATTTACATTTTCATGAAATAATACGGATGGTACTTGTACGTTGTAGCCATATCTTAAGGAAGTTACTATATGTACATCCTCTACATCATGTGCATTCAAGGCCTATTTATAAATATCCTTATCTGTGAAAATTTCCTAAATAAAATATAATAATTTTCAATTCAATCTATAAACCCTTTATATTACACCTTTCTATATATAACAAATATTTAAAAATAAAATTTAAAAATACCTTATTTTAAATCCATGTGATGCACACATTAAAGATTCTAAAGGAGACATTCCAATGCTCATATGGTAAGTATTGTTGTAACAAAATTCCGCAAGATGGAGCCATTGGTCCCATGCATTTTGTGTCTCATGAAAAAAGTGTGTCAAATAAACTTCTAGCCATTTGTTAACTCGTTCAGTTTGCCCATCCCTTTATAGGTGATATGTGGTACTAGAAGTCAAAAGAGTCCCCATTGAAGAGAATAAACTCCTCCAAAATCCACCCATAAACTTAGTGTCACGATCAAACACAATCTTCATTGGTATACCATGAAGCTTGAAAATACATTTCATGAATTGTTGAGCCACTTGCTTTGCTGTAAATTGGATGAAATGGGCTGATTTAGTCAACCAATCAACTATCACATAAATGCTATTCCATCCATGCTTAGTTGTAGGCAATCCCAGAATAAAATCCATAGAGATATCAATCCATTTGCCTTGAGGAATAAGGAGTGGTTGAAGTAAGCCATTGGGCAGAAGAGATGAGTCTTTATTTTGTTGATACAGAAAACATTGCATCACATAATCCTTGACATCTTGCCAAATGCCCTTCCAATAGAAGCTCTTATGAATGTTGTCAAATATTTTGAATAGCCCATGATTGCCCGCTAAAGGTGAAGAATGCATCTCATGCAAAATACGGTCTTTGAAAGAGGATTGTGGTATCAAGTAGACTCTACCATGATACCATAAAAGACCATTGTGCCAATTGAAATTGGGATACTCTTATCCTTTACCTTGCTAAAATTCCTTCATCATCTTTGATGCTTTCGCATCAAGCAAATACTCTTCTTTGGATGTCATGAATTAAATCCTTATGTACAATTGAAATTGAAGATATAGAACATGCCCACATACGTGATAAAGCATCCGCCACAACATTATCTTTTTCAGCCATGTAAGATATTTCAAAATCATAGCTAACCACCTCCTTTGCTTAGGGGACAAATTTGGTTGGGAAAGGAAATATTTCAGTACACGATAATCTCTATTCACCTTGAAATGACTGCCATATATGTAGTGATGCCACTTTTTGATAGCATATAAAATTGCCAATATCTCTTGTTCATGGACATGTAATTGATGCTCCTTGTCATCAAGCTTGTGACTTTCACAAGTTATAACTCCATGGTATTGATACAAAACAACACCAACTCCGCTTCCATTAGCATCTGCACATATAATGAATTCCTTAGAGAAATCTGGGCATACAAGAATAAGTGCTGAAACTAAGAGAGATTTCAGCTCATTGAAGCTCTTATTAGCTATGGAGTCCCAAAAAAAAACTTCTTTCTTTAGCCTTTCTGTCTAAGGAATCGCCACATGAGCATAATTTTTTATAAACCTCCTATAGAATGAAGACAATTTAAGGAAACCCTCAAGGAAGTAGAATTCGTAGGAATAGGCCACTCTTTGACACATTTCACCTTGTTAGGATCCACACAAATGCCTTGCTCTCCCACAATGTAACCCAAGTATTCCACTCCATCTTCCATGAAAGAAAACTTTGACATTTTGGCAAAAAGTGTGTGTCTTCTTAATGTGTCAAAGACCTCTCACATATGAATCAAATGCTCATCCTTGGATTTGCTATAAATGAGGATATCATCAAAGAATACAAGGACTGTTTTGAATAAGAAAGGCTACAATATCTTATTCATGAGTGCTTGAAAAGTAGTGGGTGCATTTGAAAGCCCAAATGGCATGATCAAGAAGTGGTATAACCCTCTTTGAGTCCTAAAGGCTGTTTTAAACTCATCCCCTTCTTTCATTTTAATTTAATGATAGCCCGAATGAAGATCAATCTTGGTAAAGACCTTTGCATCTTTGAGCTCATCCAATAGGGGGAATTGGGTATCTATTATTCACCGTGGACTTGTTAAGTTCCCTATAATCAATGCACATGTGAAAAGACCCATCTTTCTTCTTTATGAAGAGCACAGGAGAGGAAAACACAGATTAGGTTGACTAATTTATTTTAGCAATCATCATATTTGTATTCCTCCAATAACTCTTCCATTCTTCAATCCTTTCACTTTGAAAAAGATGATGGCTAACTTGGTGGCTGCTCTTCATCCATTTTCACCAGCAAAAGAGTGAATATGCATGACCATGCATTGATTTCTTTACGCATCTTCTTCATAGAGATGAGTTCCATTTGCTTTTGACCAATGCCATTCAATATAATATGCTGTCCATTCCATTTGACCAATACCATTCAATATAATATGATGTCCATTCCATTTGAACTCCATCAACATGTTTTCCAAGTCCAAATGAAAATCTCCAATGGTTTTGAACTAATTGTAGCCCCAATGATAATATCTATGGGCCCCATTTTCAAGGTGATAAAGTCCACTTCCAAAGTACATGAAGGAGATAAAGTAATAGGAAGGAGTGTGTAGGTATACTTCATTACTTGACTCATAAGCTCCATTAGCCACTTGGATCTTCAATGACACTTGCATTTGTTGAGGAAACAATCTTATCCCATGCAAAGATTTGGCATTAATGAAGCTATGGGTGCTACCTGTATCAATCAAAAGGTGAACTACTCTTCCGTTGATCAGCACCTCAAGTCTAAGGGTGTTTTCTCCCTTACAACCAGTCCATGCATTATGAGAAATTGCACATAAAGAACTAGCCGGATCAAAAGGAAAGTTGTCCACAATATCATAAAATTCATAATTATTTCCTTCATCCTCATCATTCAATTCTTCAACCATAGGGTTTGCTTCCACGTGAAATACATTCCCTTCTTCACTTTCATCTTCATTTGGTTCATTGATGATGATAAAGTTAAGCTTGCTATTTTTGGATTTGCATTTTAGCCTATGGTCTTGTGTCCACTTTTCTCCGCACTTGAAGCATAACCCTTTGGTCCTCATGTCCCTTATCTGATCATTTGAAAGGATCTTGCTATAAGTGTTATTTTGAGATCCTTTTTGTGCATTTTTAGCCCTTTAAAAGCTTTGTTTTACTTTAAACATTGGCCTATAACCTCCACTTGGTTTTGATCCATAGACTATTGGATATGCAGGCAACTTGCTGTAATTATTGCTGTAGGTACTAGTTTCCTTGCCTTCTTGCTTATAAATATCCCTTTGCTGGCTAAAATGTGCTCCAACCCTTGAGGGCTGATTAGATAATGCATACCCTGCACTTTTTGGTTGAACCTCCATTCAGTCTCTTCTATATTTCTGCCCATACATTTCAGCATATAAAATGGCTTCATGAATTATCTTGGACTGCATTGCACCTGTTTCCGAAGAGAGGCCTGAATCTAGACCAAAGATATACATTGCACCTGCTTTCGAAGAGAGGGCTGAATCTAGACCAAAGATAAACATAGAAAGATTAAGGAGAATATTAGATTAATCACAAATGGATATGCCCCTTTGTTGAAGACCATACCATCTTCTTTGCAATCTTTCTTTCTCCATTGGGGAGACAAACACCTCCAACATTGCCTTCTTAAAATCCTCCCAAGAAGCAAAATTGTGATCCACTCTTTGCATATATCTTCATCATGTATGCATGTAGCCTTCAAGATGGAGTGTCGCAAAATAGATTTTGGCTTTATCATGGTGAGGAAAAAGTATGAAGTACATCTCTAATTTATTTACCTATTCTTCCCACTCCATTGGAGATGCATTATCCCCCTTGAAGTTGAAAATGGTAATATTTTCTTTGTATTCCCATTCATTATAGGTTGGATGGAAATTTTGGAGTGCTGCCCAAAAGATGATTGCCTCCAAAAATCTCTATTCATTGAATCTCTTCCAAAAGTGTATGGCCTAGAATTATTACCACCATGATTTGGTTGTCCCAATCCAAAAGATTGATGCTGTCCATTAGTTGACCATGAAATGACTTATCTTTGTTGGTGATATCATATAATGACCTTCTTTCATCAAATCTTCCACTCTTATCATGAAAGTCCGATTCTTTTTGCTTGATGGTAAATTGAGAGGGAAAAGATTTGTAGAAGGGATTATATCCATGAAACTCTTCATTCTCTTCTTTTCTTATGTCCTCCTCTTCTTCATAAGTAGCCTCATGTCTTGAATTGAATTGAGGATGAGCATGATGCTTTGATGACATTGGTGGCTGATAATGAGTACTCCTCAATGTTGATGTCTCTCCTTTCTCTCAAAGTTTGACATAGTAGGCTGATCAATCCCCTTTCCTTTCATATTAGAGGGTTGGGCTGAAGTAGTTTCAATATGAGTAGTGGGTTCATTTGGTGTAAAATATGTGGTTTGAGTCTTCAAATCCTTGATAGCTGCTACTACATTTTCAAATCCACTCTTCATAAACTTGACCAATTCACTTTGTTGGATGTGTTCTCAACCTTTCCCAAGGATTTGGACAGTTTCTCATAAGTATCATGCATCCCCGTGTTCAGCATACGCATCTCTCTTGAAAGCATAGAGTCTTCAAAAGGTTCATGAGACAAGGGATTTCCATCATTACCCACTCGTGCACTATGATCATTACCAACACTTAAGACATCATCTTGTTGGTCATGATTGAGGGATTTATTGGTGTTGTTTTGATCATTGATATATTCTCTGATGTCTTCTTGAATGGTCTCCATGACTTGATCTTTTTTTTTTGTTTTTGGCCATTATGGATAGGTGCTGTCAAAGATGACTGTAGGGAAGAAAACTATCAACATCTTGCTTGGTATTGCACCAATGCCAATGGTTTCTTAGTCCAAAGGAAGCTTATATAGCAGGAATACTCTAGGTTTAGCAAGATCTCAGCTTTCAATAAGGTATATGGGTGAAATGAACTCAAATAGTGCACCCTTGTCAGCCTGTCTAGGTGCAGTTCCACTAGACCCCCTGTTAGAAAAATTGCTATAACTTTTGCTCATGGAGTTTGATTACTGAAAATTTTGATTCAAGTCAAATTTTGATATTCCCTCTTCAAAACAAACTATAAAACTCCCAAATCAGATCATGATAGGAATTTCTATAGATATCCAGGAAACACCTACAACTGATTGGTACCTATTGGAAAGACTTGTATATTTGTTCAAAGATGTCACAAACTCTTCTGTTTTGCCATGTTTGGTACCATAAGTTTTCAAATCTTCATCCACTCTTTTCCAAGTGGTCTTCTACGGTCCACCACCTATGGTGAGGGATAGAACTACAATATGGGCACCTGAATGGGCTCTCAAACTCTGAAAGGTGTACAAAGTTCCTTCCAAGTAAGGTTGTGCATCCCTATGGAGTCATAAATAGCAAGGGAGGGTTACCTCACTATTGTATTGCTATCTCGTTCGGCTTCGACCTTTTTCCTCGGTCGGAATATACATGGCAGAGCTAGTGTTCTAACTATCAATGCATGATATGCATGGCTGAATCAAAATTTTACCATTTCATGATATGCAATAATGGGAATAGAATAGGGCTGAAAATAAAATGGGGATGGGTAAGGAATACCTATAGTAGTGATTCGCTGCTTTACAATTTTTATTCCACTTACCACTTTATTTTACTTTCAGCCAAATTGCAATCAATCACATCAAACAACCAAGGTTAGGATTAGGCATAAAATTTCCAACAAATGGAAGAGACTAGCAACAATTGGCTATTAATTTTTAATGAGAAAGATGAAATGAATTTAGCATAACATCATTCAACCCTAAGTTGGGTCTATATGCATTCAATTGGCAAATCTAAAATGGGATTACTCTTAATTCTCCCTTTTCAATAATTGGATGGCTTAAGCAATGGGATATTAAAGGGATTAAGAGAAAATTTTAGAAATACCTCTTTTATTATTGAAGTAGATGATTTTGGAAGCTCCAATAACTGTATGAAACTTGAAATTCTTGATCTTCCGCTTGATGTAGCCAAGAATACCCTCAAATTGCAATTCCCATGATGAATATGTAGCTCATAGACTCTAATTTCTCCTTCAAGAAAGCTCTAATATCCATGAGCTTGATAGAAGTGATCCTTGTAGCCCAAATGTGGCTAAAAATTTGAAAGGGAATCAATGATGAGCATCCAAAAGGGTAGAAGACTTCAATCCTTGATAGAGAACTATTCCATTGAAGTACACAAGCTTGCATATGCTGCCCATACACTTGTAACACCAAGAACAAGCCTATTCTTGCAATATTGAAGTAAGACCATCAATTCTTGACAAAATCCCATGCATAGAAGCCTTAGGAGGCATCAAGAATCAAAAGCTCCAAGATTCCATCCTTCAAAAATAAAAAATTTTGAAGAATCAAGTGGTTGCCATGTTTTGACTCAATTCAAGAGAAGAAAATGCTCTAATCTTGCAAGAAATCTTCAATGTTGGTTCAATGAGTGTTGAAGAAGCTGAAGGAGGCTTGATAGAATAAAAGCCCTTTGATATTTTGAAGAAATTTCAAAGAAAACTCACTACTGTCATAAATCTTCCATAGCCAGGGTTTGGAGAGATCAGGAGTGATCAAGTGTGAAATAGCCTCTGAATACCTATTGAAAACCTTCAAGAATGAATGTCAAGATTTGCCATGCCATAGCCAAAGTTATTTGTTGCAGATTTTTGTGAAGGAGGAGAGGATGAGATTAGCATAAATAGTGCAAACTCAGCCACATGTACTACAAAATGAGAGTTGCCTTAATCAAGGCATTTGGCTACTCTATACGAAGCTTAATGCATGGAGAATCAAACTTTGGTGTCTCATTAGGGATAAAGATCATTGAAAGAAGATAGAAGCAGTAGAAGCCATGGATCTTGGAAGAAAGCTTGAGAAGAGGAGAGAGAAAGTCTACTTCTCAAAATTAACTCTTCTTTAACCTCCTTTAGTCACTGTAGGTTATCCCTTTGTCCAAGAAGACTCCAAAATGACTTCCAAATGGACCATGACCTGCTAAAAGGGCCTTGAGCTTGCCATTTTTCCTTCAGGACTTCTTCAAAATCCACCAACTTGGTCTCGACTTGCTGAAGAACACTTCCACTAGTCACGGTTTAAGCTATGTAAACCATGTGACCAATTTTTGGCCTCCCTGTTACCGTGTAACCATGCTGCAACTAGATCCACCATGAAAATGACTCTTTCCATGGATCAAAGTCCATGCTCTGATACCAACGTAAAATAGCTAGTTCTTACTGCAAACCAAATAACTAGAAATTCATGAAATACACCATACTTGCAAAGAAATACAAGAAATACACCATGTTTGCAAGGAAGCCATAGCCAAGGTAGCTAGGCATGAAATAATATTACCAAGGAAGACTGAGAATCATAGATGAATGCTACAACATGAATACTCACCTCATGTCAAGGTGGGACATGGTATGCACCCCATATCTTGGTGGCTAAGAGTATGCACCCTCTTAGTTGGTGGGAGGAAGGAATCTCAAAGCATGTATCACTTGAAAATGACAAAAAGATCCCTCACATGTTACATCTCCACCTTTTATACTTAACCCTAGCCTACTCTAGACTAAGGTGACTTATACTTTATTACAATGTGGTGAGGTTGGTTTTGAACTATGGTGTTCTGTCATTTACTTGCAAAAAAGAAGAAAAAAGAAAAGAAAGAAAAATAGGTCATAAGAGAAAAGGACTTTGGCCCTTGTCATGCCAACCTACTCTTCGAGAAAAGACAGAAATACCCTCAAGAGTAGGGTAAAGAAAAGAAAAAGAAAAGAAAAAAATAAAACTAAAAAATAAAGTAATAATAAAAACTATTATAAGAGAAAATGAAAACACATCATTGTCACAATAGGTCTCGTTTCCAAGAAAAGGTGGCAAATACCCTTGGAGGGGAAGTTAGCGTGACTGGCTCTCACCTAACACACTAAGAAACATAAAGCAAAAAACTAGGGTAACCGTGCAGTAAAGTATATGCTTGGAGCTTTGCTCCTCACTATAGAACTTGTAGTAGACACACCTCTCTTGCGCTGAAAATGTACACATACGAAAGACTTAAGACAATCCCACACTCACCCTTGGGAAAGTTACTCATGAATATATATATGCATCACATGGATTCAAAATAATGTATTTTTAAAGTACCGATTTTATATAATTTTTACATATAGAAAGGTGTAATATAAAGGGGTTATTTATAGATTGAATACAAAAGGATTATATTTTATTCAATAAGAATTCACAAATAAAGATATTTATAAATAAGGCTTGAACCCACGTGATGTAGAGGATATACATATAGTAACTTCCCCGAGTACTCACCAAAAGACACGATTAGGTGGCTCCTCCTTTTCCTCTACACACTTAAGATCCATAGTTTTCTACACAAAGCTAGAGCAAGAAGAAGGATGGACCAAGAGTTTAGAAACAAGGAAGACAGAAGTTAAAGAGGCACCACAAAATCATATGTGCTCCAACCTCCTCAACCACCTTTTTTCAAGAACCCCAATTGCACCCTTTTGCACCTTTATTAAATCAAATATGTCACCATACATGAACTAAGGTATGAAATCCTTACATGTTGCATGCATTTTTGGCAAGTGTCCTAAGGATTTTGAATGAAAGAACATATGCAATGGATTTTATAGTTCAAATCCAAGCATTTACAATGGCTACATATATATATATGTAATATCCCCGAGCTCCCCATAGGAACCTCCCCTAGGAAATTTTCAAAATTTTAAAAATTTTTTTACCCCCTCTCTCTCCCCCTGCCGACTGCATTGTGGGGGGAGAGAGAGAAAGTGGAAATACCAAGCAGTGGGGGGCATGCAGCCCCCCAGGTGGCGGGTGGATGTCATCTTCCCCCCCCCCCCCCCAACACCACCTCCATAAAACCCCAAGGGGGCTTGCCAGAGAAGGCGGAAGCTCCCCCCCTCCTCCCCACGAACTGACAGGCAGCGGCCTTCCTCCCCATCGATAGAATCTCCCCCCCCCCCCCCCCTCCGTTGCTCTGAGCTCTTCCCCCCCTCTATGGCACTATGGCAGATTCCCCCTTGGCGATAGCAACGACTACCACGTGGAAGCCTAGGCAGGGAAAACCACCCCCCCCCTTAATCCGTCATCTGAAACCCCCATTCCGCCAGGCAATTGGCCGTGAGATGAGTAGGAAGAGAGAGGAAGAGAAGAGGGAGAAGAGAAGGAGAAGAAGAAGGGTGAGAGAGAAGAGAGAGAAGAGAAGGAGAAGAAGAAGGGTGAGAGAGAAGAGAGAGAAGAGAGAGAAGAGGAGGAGAAGAGAAGGAAGGAGAAGGGAAGAGGAAGGGAGAGAGAGAAGAGGAGGAGAAGAGAAGGAAGAGAAGGGAAGAGGAAGGGAGAAAGAGAAGAGAGAGAAGAGGAGGAGAAGAGAAGGAAGAGAAGGGAGGAAGAGTGAGAGAAGGAGAAGGAGAGAAGGAGAAGAAGAAGGGTGAGAGAGAAGAGGAGGAAAAGGGAAGGAAGAGAAGGAAGAGGAGAGTCTAGGGGAGAAAAATAGAGAGAATATATGCCGAGAGAGAAAGGTTAAGAAAAACAAACAGGCAAAAATAAAGGGAGAAGGTGAGAGGTAGGGAGAGTGAATTGATAGTGAGAAAGAGAGAGATAAGGGACATGGATAGAGTTAGATTTTGTTATCCTCCCTCTTGACTATCATCATCACCTTACCCTCTTGATATCACATCCGCAATTTTTGGCTAGCTACTTACCATGGCCCCCAAGCATCACGAAGAAGGAGTGAAGACCGCAGGAACTACCATAGTTGCTCAAGGGACAAGTACAGATGGAATTCATGGTGAAACTGGAGTTGTTGGAATTGTGGCCATTAATGGAGTACCGGGTATAGCCAACACGGGAATTAGCACAACTCCAGACCCCGTCTCACGGAACTAGGTTCTCTTTGGCCTAGGGAAGAACTATTGATTTCATTTCGCCACATGAAATGATAAGGTTTTCATAATATGTCACAAAAAATGATAGACTTTCACTTAGTTTAGTGCATGATTTGTTAACTATAATTCATGGTTTACTTCTATGATTAAAATAAATACATGAAATGTTAGTTTCCATTCATAGGATACAACTGCACAGAAGCATAGAAGACTTGTTATCTATCTTGTATTCCACGTGGAAGATAGGTCTTGATCTTGCATACCACAAATAGGTTGTCTTATCCTATGATAGCCAATGTTTATGTTTGGAGACCGCATGAAATATTAGGGTAAAATTGCATTTAGAATACTAACAGGTTCTTAGACATTCATGGATCGCTTACAAGGAAAGATTTTTATGCATTATATGATTATCTTTTTCCTATGTTAGAGCATGATAAGTGAATTAAGTTTAAACTTTTATATACTCAAGTCACATGAGACCTGCACTTTAGGAACAAGTACTCATTGCCAGATATGAAGAGAGCTAAAGATTTTTTAGCCTGTACTAATATATTAAACTCACCATGTGCATGCGAGACAAGTTTGATTAGAAAATTCTGCATAGTATCGCACTAAGAGAGGATAGAAAGAATGTATGACAAGTCTTGCGCTATATTGTGTTTTAAAGATTAGCAAGTATGCTAAAAGACGTGCAAAGAATCGAGGGTTCACAACTTGGAACCCTAGGATAAAACCCAAGGAAAAGAGAGATTCAAAAGAAGTTGAGTGATAAAACACATGTGCTGTGAGTTGTTCTTAATGATCTTGTCTTGGATTATTGGAAGTGGATACCTCCTAGTTTAAGCTAGGCTAGTAACCTGACTCTAAATGGAATGTTGATCAAGGCTTATGCTTGGTTGTCTTGAAAAGGATATTTCTAAGTGAATTTGGCTGGTTGCCTTGGTAAGAGGAGATCCTACTAAGGACAAGTGGTTTATAAGCAAAGTGATTGCTTGACATAGAAAATGATATTTTCTTGATTGGAAATGAAAGGGATGTTTTCATTAGTAATTGTTTGTAAGCTGGGTGCTTCAGCTGTGATTGATTCCCTAAAGGAATAATTAAGGAAGGATGGCACTAGCTACCCCTTGCGAGCTGCCAAACCCTAACCAAGGGGGTTATGAATCCGCGCCAGGAATGTGGACCGAACCCGCCGCGAGAGGTCTCTCCATGGAAATTACTTGGCGTAGGAGGACGCTTGGGTGCAATGGCAGCTCTGGCTGTAAATCCCAATGCCTCCGGGCCCTACACAAGTGTTCTACGTGACTCGAGATGGGATCTCGAGGCCTTGATACTAGTTACAAGGCGGAATCTTGGGAGGATAAACCTTCGGGTTTTATTGCCGGGAGACGGAATGATTATTTTGCGGAGGTAGAAAGGAACACTTAATTCTCCTATATGGGTAGGAGACAAACATTAATCTGAAAGTTAAGGAAGTGTTTGATCTTGTTTTATCTTGTTTTCGTGTCAGTGCCCTACACTACGTAAAGAAACCTATGATTAACATTGTTAATTAAGGAAGCTGCTTTTATGTGTCAAATATAATAATGTGGTAGGTAATTAGATAACTAAAACAACCCCCGAGGGAAGTGTAGTGGATGTGACCAATGGGTCTATCCTACAGAAGGGTGGTCTTGGTTAGCTGAGATCTTTCCTCAAAAGGAAATGTTAGCAAGGAATATTAGGGAAGGACGGACGATGACCTTAGACAATGTTGGTTAGAATCCTGATTCATACTGTTTTAGAGGACCGGAATGGCACTATGCCCTACGGGCAGAGGTCGAGCGATGCATCCCTCTCATTTCTCATTCTCTTTGAACCAAGTGCGGTATGAGTCTACTTGGGTCTAGTTGTATCTACGAAAAGTGGAGTGGTTGAAGACTGACGCTAGAAGGTTGTTAAGAAGACTCGACTACTAGGAACCCGGACTTCAGGTCGATCCTAGTGGGAACGACTGGATAAGTTCCATTGCGGGGCAGACTCGAGAGACCCTAGTTGGCAAACCCCATGTCATTCCTTGGGAGTGTCGGGCGGCATCTTCTAGATTGATCTCTCAATGGGCTGCTAAGACGTGTCCCGCGGTTGGAGGGGTGGGCACGTTACAATATATCAATGAAGTACAAGTTAGATGCAATAGCACAAAGATTTTGGATATAGTGAATGATTTGTCGATGAAAATCCCAAATCTTTTAGCCTTATTGGTGAAAAAATGGGAGGTTATCATTCCTCCCACACTTGAATGGTGAGCTCTTACAAATCAAAGAACCATGGTAAACTTCCATTTTAAGCTTCGAGAAAAAATTCATATCCTTCTTCTCTTCACACTTCCATGGATCAGTGGTCCACTTCTTTAACAACCACTATCTCTTCACATCAATATTTTGTCCTGATTTCTAGCACCCATCAACAAGGACTAATACACTAATAAGGATAAACTCCACAACACCTTGTTTTTGGGAGACACACTATCTCCGTGAAAAAGAAACATTGAAATTCCACCATTTTGACAACAAAAAGGTGAAAACTTGGAAATGATCTTCAAAGTAGCACTCTCAATCATCAAATTTAGCTTTAAGATACTTCCACCTATATCTTTAGAAAGATAAGTTGAAAGGAACCTTTGGATTCTTACTAGGCTTAGTGTTTCTTTCTTTCACATTATGCTTTGCATATTAATTCATAATAAAGAATAGGGAAATTGATCCACAACCTTAGGGTTTTTAAATGAACCTTATCTTCTCCTTTTCTATCTCTGCTCGCCTGTGACAACGTCTTGAATGAGAGTGTGAGGGGGAAGCATAGTTTGCCAATATCTGTCATTGTACTGGCTGTCATGAAAGAAAGAGTAAAGAAGAGGAATAAGTTTCTCAAAATATGCCATGGATGAAGGCCATTGATGTAGATTAGGAAAGCCTCCATGTGGTGGATATGATGTGAGGAGGAAATAGAGATTGCTTCAAATCTAGAAGAGAATGCATGTTGCCATATGGAAGTTGAGAAGATCGTTAACACACTATGTAGATAAGGTAGGTTGTTGACTCAACGTTGAGAAGGGTGACTTTGATGATGGCATAACAATATGGCTTCTGCTACTTCTCTTCTTCTTCATGTCTAATAGACCCAGCATGTTGGTTTTTGCATGCACATCAATTATGCTACCACAGGCCCATTCCTATACCCCTATACCCTTGTAGTGTGTGTTCTCACAAAGGTTGTTTCTATGACACTTGGATCAAAACTAAAGGGAAAGACACAATTTATTATTGTCGTGAATGGTAGGTGGCACTCTTGGGGTATGTGAAGATTTGAACTATCGGTGAGGGTAATAAATTAGTTCACACCTCTTATGTTTAGGCCTACACTCTCTTGCCAAATCATGCTCACGAAAGAGGCATGTATAAGTATGAAAGGACGATCTCAAGTTGGTGTGCTCTCTGTGTCTCTCTCTCGAGCACATGTGCCACAAGATGGTTGCATCCTACCCTCGCTCTAGTTCCTCCTTTGTTTCTCCCTACATGCTCTTCCTCTTGCTCCTCCTTGTGGCTGCTTCAATCAATGAACTTCTAGGAGACGATGGACTTGATTATGATCAGGGTAGCACAAAATGTAAGCATAATATGAGAGAGAGAGAGAGAGAGAGAGAGAGAGAGAGAGAGAGAGAGAGAGAGAGAGAGAGAGAGAGAGAGAGAGAGAGAGAGAGAGAGAGAGAGAGAGAGAGAGAGAGAGAGAGAGAGAGAGAGAGAGAGAGAGAGAGAGAGAGAGAGAGAGAGAGAGCCATCGCACCTTACACCACTCCATGCATGCAATTCTCATGAGCTATTTACCAGCTTTGATCACTTCTTCTATCCTCGTCCCGTCGATGAGACTCTAACGTGTGGTTTTCATTATAAAGAGTTCTGGACCTTTGATTTGATCATTCAAAAAGATGCATGTTTTCTGCCATAGCCTACTGCTTTGCATGTTTCTCCCTAGTTAGCTTCAGGAACATTGTAGCTAGCCCTCTAGAGTGCTCATATCCACCTACCTATGCAAACTCACTCCAATACCTTATACATCACCATTGGTGAATCATCAAAGACTTTGTCCCTTTTGAGCCACCATTGTTACTTTTGGGATAAACCGAGTGGGACCACCATATACCATGCAAGTTCATGACCTGCCCACATTGTTGTTTGGTGCTTCAAGTGCTTGCTCTTCCATCAAATAGACTTGTTTGCTTTGAATCACAAATATAGGAAACTCAAACAATTGGCCTCTGTTTGGTAAATTTTGCATGTGCTTAGGTTGCTTGTTGTTGTCTTCAACTAGATCAAAATATGTTGATTAACCAATGATGTGAAATTGGCATGCATCGTGCTCCATGAAATTTGACAGTGTGGACTACTCGAAGGTTACAAAAGTGTGTAAGGAACCTCACTACTTGAAGAAGCCATGTTGTGATTCCTATAAGAAGGTGGCTTGCAAGTATAAGAAACATGTGAATGACTTTTCATCTACTTGTCCCATGGAGTTCATGGCCTATCTTAGTGCTGTTGGAAACTATTCCAATGATGTCTTCATTGAGATGCACCACTCCCCCTAATCTTCTTTGCCCAAAGTAATTGAGCACTAAATGCTCTCAAGAACTATTGAGTCCTCTTCTTTGATGTTCATGCTAGCAACATTGTTTTCTTTTTGACTTACTATTCTATGCTTTCATGTTATGAGTATTTGATCAGCCCATAAAGTTATCACTAAGGGTTTCTTTCTTTTGCTCAGCACTCAACACAACAAATATGATAAAAAACGTGTTTCATGCTATACTACCTATTTAAGAAGGGAACTACAAGGTACTTCTAGAGAAAGTTCTGTGTACAATGGCCATTCACAACTTCCTACCACGATTTGGCAGTATACCCAAGACTGGTTCCCCAGAGGTTTTGCAACCATAGCGAACCCTAGAAGGGACTTGAAAGAGACTATTAAATAGTTTTTAGGGTGGACTACCGTGCCACCAAAGCTGGTTCTCGAGGAATTAGACATGGATAAGTTGGACTTATGGTTAAGTCAAGGCTCCTAATACATGGGAGGCCTTGGGTTTTCGGCCAAAAATTCAAATGCAGATGCCCTCATTAAAGCTCTTTTGTCATTAGAATAGAGAAAAGAACTCATTAGGAGTTTATATTTTGCAAAGCTCATCCTAAGACCATAAGAGATGAATATTTAATAATGATGAATTGAGTATACTTGCAATCCTTCTTTAAAAAAGAGAAGTCAAGTTTGTTTTAGGGTAGGAGATTAATTCGTAGTATGCTTGCAATATTGCATAATATCTAGGTCATATGAAATGTATAAAAAATGTCTTCAACTCATTGTGAAAATCCTAAGATAATGAAGATTATCACACTGAACTCACTAACACAATGATAGTATGGATGATCATGCTTTATTGAGAGTGATTGCATGATTTTCAAAAGGGGAAAAACATCAAAGTCTAGGACTATTTTGTCATTGGACTCTCCATATCCTGAAATGGAAGAAACTAAATCATTGGACAAATGAGAGTTTTATCTTGTCCTTAGTACATTGGTTATTTGAAAATATTTTTCCAATAACTTTTTATGGTGGTTTATTAATGAGTTTGAAATCCATGTAAGTGAGTCACGAACTATAAAAACTCAAATATGTTGCATGAAATGATGCCTTATGTATGTATGCTTAAACCTGAAATCAAGTGCTATAGGTAACAACCATGTATTGTCTATTCTAAATTTCCTTTTGAGATGTAGCTAGGCATGTAGGCAATGTGCAAAGAAAGTAAAGAAGAATCCTTACAGTCCATCAATTATGTTTCACATCCCATGTTACACATATATCCATCTTCAAGATACTCTTATTATGACTAAGAACTTGTTAACTTGTCAAAATTTCTATGTTTAGATTTACTAATAAATCAAAATCCAGCCAACTTTTATTTGTTAAGGTAGAGAAGCTATATAATAGCACAAGGGATTAGGATGATAGATGGTCACATAGATGCATTTCTTGAAGTAAAAAATACTTATGGGTGATCCTCACTTGGGCTTAACCTCAGATAAAAAATCCTACATTTCAAAAGATAGGTATTTTGTGAAGAGTATGTGCAAGTTTTAAAGCTTACTAAAATATGCTAGGATTGTAATTCTCATGACACTTTAAATGTGCTTCATCTATAATTGTCACACATTGCTAAACGTATTATTACACAAAAATAAGCATATCATCTATACATTTAAAAAAAACTAAGGAGCTACTAGTTGTAGAGCTGAAAGGTTGGAGCCATAATTTGGCAACCAATAGCTTCCTACTTTTTCTTGTGTGCTCATCAGGGATTGTTTATACAAGTTGAATGGATCTTATAAAAAACTACACAAAGTAACATAGTTTGACAGATAAAATGTTCAATGACAATATAAAAGAAGATTGAGAATGATCAAGTTTGGCTTGCAATACTTTGTACATACAAAAAAATATAACAAAGTTGTTTATATGAAGTCAAGCCACCTATTGTGGCTTATAATATCTAATAAGCTATGCATTATATCATATACATAAGCTATAACCCATTTGAGGAAGTATTGTCCTCACCCCGTACTCCTCATTATCCTTTGTAGCATCCTCTTCATCATCCTCTTATTGTCATCCTCGTTACCCACCCTTCACATCATCTCCTACTTGGCTCCCTCCTCTCTCTTTGCCTTATTGCATGGCTACCCCCTATAAATTTGAAAAATTCAAACTTACATATCTAAGAAGTTTTAATACAAATCAAAACACAATAAACTTGACAAAGTCTAATTATTCTGATTTTAAATGAGATTTGCTTTGTAATGATACCCTCGTCATATAAGTGCATCCATGTGTCAAATTTGTTATGATGCCACTTATAAGCCATCTTGCAGCTAGTGGGGTTTGGCCCATAACTTAAAAGTGCAATATTAAAATAGCACAAGTATTAGGAATGATCAATCACAAATTTAAGTAGATAAAATACTTAAGGAAATTTAGATACTTACAAACTTAGCCTTCTATGTATTAATGTCTCTTGATCCAAATCACCCCAGCTAGATTTATCACACCTCTCTCTGTTATAGGTAGTGTCAAAATGCATGAATCTAGGACATGGCTATGGAGGTTGAAAGAGGAAGAGTGAACTCATGAGGACATAGATATTAAGACTAACTATCACACAAGTGAATTAGGTTCCAAGATTGAGACTTGGACTCATAAGCACAATCTTGTGTGCTGACAATGACACATACACTTTACTGGAAGGACAAAAGTACTATGACATTGCATTCAAAAAGAGAGCAAGTATAATGCTTTATAGGGATAGAATAGACTACACTTTCTACCACTTTGCATATGGGATTTTTCATCATGAGCCCACACTGCTCCATACAAAGAGGCTAAGCTGGGTGTGATTGCCAATATCTCAACACCCCTCCTCAATCACAACCAGAAAAGTACAAAGTGTGTAGAGGCTTTATTGAGCAATCACCTGCAAAGTATGGGCACACCACAAACATGGTGAACACTAGAGGCTATCACACAAAAAGCTAAGTGTGGGTACCAAAGACATGGTGGACATCCAAAGGTTGTAAGAGGGGCCTCATAAAGTGTACCGAGGTTGTAGTACAAGGTTATATGATGAGTTTTCAAGCTTATGTAAGAAGTATTAGGGCTAGGCAATACAAGGCTAAAAAAATCTATCAAAATAGGAGTAGAAGGATTGATGAGGCCTATCCTTCTCTTGGTAGTCTCCTTCTTTTTCTTCTTCTTTCTTTGCTCCATGGTCTTCTTCTTCTTTAACTATAGCTAGATAGGCCTTTTGAGACCTCTTCCTGGCATGATAGAATTTCTCCATGTGCCTGATCCTTTTGCAAAAGTCACATACCAGTTGATCTTTCTTGCCCTTGTACATGTTATTACCAACATATAACATTTGTTCATCTTTAGAGGTGCTTGGTTCTTCTTTGGAATTTATCTTATTTTCTTCTTCTAGCAAGGAGGCCTTAATGTCAACCAGTTTAGGACTAGGCATGTTGATTAATGTAGTTGACATATTATTATAGTCAAGAGGTAGGCTTTTTAACAACACACCAATACAAATATCTTCATCCATCTTGAGATCGATTCCTGCAAGTTGAGTTAGGAGACTTTCCGTGTATTTTAAATGAGTTGCAAGAGATGTGTTTGATTTCATATCTAGCCTAAAAAATTCAATTAGTAATCCATACTTAGATGACTTTGATTGTGCACCAAAAAAAATATCCAATCTCTTCCATGTATCATTAGAGGTTTCATAGGTATCCGCATGGTGGATGTAGTTGTCATCCAATTTGAGCTTAATGATGGCCTGTGCTTTGTTGTCATTCTTATGCCAAGTAGTTACAAGGTCTACATCTCAAGGCTTCTTCTCTTTGCCATTGGTAATGGCCCAAAGACCCTTCTTCATCAGGATGAGCTTGATGTGGGTTTGCTAGGTGTGAAAGCCAACTCCTTTGAACCCAATAGTTGGAGAGTCTTTTCCCATGCTAGAGTGGTAGATATAATAGCAAATCAACTCCAAAATTCTCATATTTGAGCAATAAAAAAGTTGATTGAGATGTGTCAAAAGACACAAGTTCTAAGAGCACTAGATGAGTGTCAATGGACACTATGTTTGTACCTTCTTCCTTGAGTCTTCCAAATCTACAAAATCCATTAAGTTTTTCTAAAATCGAATCTTCCTCTCTTTGATTTAATGTTGGAAAATTCAATGATCAGTTAGATTTGAGTGTTGGGACCTTCAGTGTGCATGGAGGAGTTAGAACATTGAGTGAAAAAGAGCTTGAACTTGGTAGCTATGGATGCTTGATCTTTTCTTGAATCTTTTTCTTGCTCACTTGGAGGAAAAATCTTGTTGGGAACTTTAGTAACTCAGTGGATTAGAGTGGCAAAGGTTTGGTTTGAGTGTCAGGAGAGAGAAAATGAAAGATGAAGTTTCAAGTGAGTTGACTATGGTGGATCTTTAGGGTTTGCAAGAGGTGACCAGTCTTTTGCTTCCAGCAGATTGTGGAGATGATCGTTTGTTGAGATACTCAATGAAGAGATAGCCTAGACCAAGGGCTTTAAATGCCCTATACATGCAGAAAGAATTGTAGCACACAGGCACAGATCCAGTTGTACGATAAGAGACATGCACATTTTGGGCAGTGATGGAGAATTTTTGCAATGCTAAGCAAAGGAAGTAGCAATGTCATGGTTTTATATGATAGGAGGGAGTGCCTTGAGTAGAGAAGGAGGTCCACAAAAGAAATCATGAGCTGATATGGCTTATTTTGAGAGATCCAATAGCTCCAATGTGACAGGATATTGGTTTTTGGCTATGATTGCCACAAGCTTAATTGAAGATACAAGTGAAAATGGAGTCGGAAGTGAAGTCATGAGCTAACCAGAAGTGAATAGGAGCTGAGAGAGAAGTGAGATGACCTAGGCCATGCCGAATTGGGCTCTCATACCATGTTAAAATGCATGGATCTAGGACATGGCCATGGAGGTTGAAAGAGGAAGAGTGATCTCATGAGGACATGGACATTAAGACTAATTGTTACACAAGTGAATCAGGTTCCAAGATTGAGACTTGGACTCATAAACACAATCTTGTGTGTTGACAATGACACACACTTTGCTAGAAGGACAAAAGTACTATGAAATTGCATTAAAAAAGAGAGCAAGTACAATGCTTTATACGGATAGACTAGGCTTACTTTCTACCACTATGCATATGGGATTCTACATCCTGAGCCCACACTGTCCATACAAAGAGGGTAAGTTGGGTGTGATTGCCAATATCTCAACATGTACAAGATTCCACACTCTACCCTACCTTGTACTTGAGCCCACTCTAAACAAAATAAAGATGGTGAAGTTTCTTATGGTGAGTTTGTGGTCGAGAAGGCTTAGGGCTAGTCACATACTTGTAGAGCTTGGCTAGGGTAGAGAAATGTCCAAAAAAACCTCTACATCTACAATGAATCTATCATGTATTTCCTTGTTTCTCTCAATATGGGGATTTGCATTCCAAAACAATGATCCCACCCAACTCGATCCTTGTGACAAGACAAAGAAATACATCTACAGAAACACAACACATCATGATTAGGGGCATGGCAAGACACACACATATACATACCTTGTGTGTATGCATAGCCTATACATACATAGGCTACACATGTATATACATATAAGTATATGCATATATCGGCTATACACACACAACACACATATGCACATAAAAAAATCATGTGATTACCCATTAAACCTCTTTCTCTCTTACTTTTCTTTTCTTTAGATAGGTAGCACACGTTAGCTTGTTTAAATAAAAAACCATATGCATTGCATTACACCTCCATTAGGACTCTGCAATAGGATTTATGTAAGCATGGGTCTTTAGTATAGGTGGTGTTTACCCCCCTTCTGTCTATCTTTCTCTCTCTATCTCTCTTTGTCTCTCTCTCTTTGAACACCTTGTTTGTTGAGATGTCAAGCTCTGCATGAGTTGGCATCTGCTATGTGGCTTGGTGATGTGGCAGGATATTATTCACTGGTATGTTAGGTGACCAACATGAGGTTACACAAGTGATTCTATAGCTGGATTAGATCCAAGTAGTCCATTCTTGGTTATGGTACATTTATTGTGCCACCTCTTCTTTTCTTAGTGGGTTCACTACTTCGCACCCAGGTTACGAGAGAGATGACTTCTCATGGAAGGAATTCGTCTGTGAAAACTCTCTTAAAGAGGGGGTAAAAAGAAAGGGAAAGCTCGGAAGCGTCCAAGGGGAATTTCCCTCTCTCTCTCTCTCTCTCTCTCCTCTCACTCACTCACACACTCTCTCTCTTTTCTCTCACACTCACTCTCTCTCTTTTCTGACTCTCTCTCCCTCTCTTTTCTTTCACACACTCTCTTTCTCCCTTTTCTCTTATTCTTTCACCAATCGGACAGCAGGAAAGAACAACGATCCCTTCTCCTCCTCCTTTCAATGCCCAAGGCTCTTTTATAGAGTATTTGGGGGGGGGGGGGGGGGTGGAATTGGTAAAGTATGCCCCCATTCCCCATTAGGGCGACTAGGTGTTTGGTCACCGCCATGCAGAGTATGGGGGAGGAGAAGAGGGAGTATTCATTACCCCCTGCCCACATCGTCCTGGAGCTCCCCCCACGTGCATGCGACATCACACAGCCCCCCTACGACCTTGGCCCACTAGAGCTTCCCCCTATCTACACGTCATCAATGGTAGTCCCCCCCCCCCGTTTGCCATTTGGCGACGTGAGGAAAAAAAAGGAGGGGCCATTTATTTTTTTCTTTTAAAAAAATTAATTAGGGGGGGTCATATGGCGGGAGGGAGGAAAATGTTACATCTAGTATGCACCCAAACCACCCCTCATGGCCTCACGGCCAGGGGTGTCCAAGGGCTATACTACCCTCACCTCTAATGCAAAACTTTACATTTGTATGGATTGTAATCCAATGGATAAACCTTCCCACAGTCCTTAGAGGGAGTCCCTGCACGTATTGATATAATATACCATGTAAGCACAGACAAAGGAAGCACCCCTTGGCTTATAGCTGTGGCCACACTATGGCTCTTCTACACCTCAAGGATTGGCCCCAAGATGCGCTATGAACACATAAAGCACATATGACACATAATCCTCTCCTTTAATTAGTTGTTCGATGAGATGTAATATCTTCCTCACTAAATATTTCCCAAAGGAAATGAACCACTAACTCTACAGCTTAGGATATCTCACCTCCTCAATGTAGGTCATTATTCATAAAAACAATTGTTTTGCATCTAGGATGATACTGTGTGTTGCGTGCAATGCAATTGGTGTATGACATGTAGTGCTCAAATATTTTTTCCATAAGAAAAAAATCAAAATTGAGTTTATTGTCAGCTCTTAACACCCCCCTTCCCCCTACCACTTAAGATTGTGCATTCACTAACAGGTTTAGAGAGTATATTTTATGGATTTTTTCTTCATAGAAGCAATAAATACACACTTTAACATAAAGATAGGACTGAACAGAGGCTAAACCTCATGCCCTAGCCTTATCATAAATACACACTTTAACATAAAGATAGGACTGAACAGAGGCTAAACCTCATGCCCTAGCCTTATCATACATTCATAAATACAAATGTGATTTTTTCTTATTTTTTAGACATAAAAACCTTTTTTTCTCTTATTTTTTGCTAATTATTTATTGATAAATATAAATATTTCTTGATTTACTGATTTGGATTGATCAAAATTACTAAGAATTATTTTTCTATCACATTCCATCCCATGCGAATACCATATACACAGCAAAAACCAAAAACCACATGATTTCCATTAAAATCGCCATGTTACAAGTTTTGTGTGTTTATAAAAAAATTATTAGATGATTTATTTTTCTTGATTTTCCTAAAATTTTTAATCAATAAAATACACCTATTTTAAACAATTTACCAATAGAATTTATCATAAAACAATTAAATTTATGACTTACTCATAGAATCTCATCTTATAATGTATGTATCTCGTGATTGCAGGTCCATTGACTCTTTCCAACAGCTGTTGAGGATCCTTTCAACCTTGATCTATGCTCGTTCATTCTCCAGCATCATTTCATGACCAAAATCTCTCATCTCAGCCTATCGTCTTCTCTCATAGAATCAACTATGGAAACACACAATAAGAGGAGAGAGGAGACAGAAAGACTAGAATTTGATCTCTTCATTCATTGCATCATTTTTTGATTCAATTGAAGAGATGGAAGGAGTGGAAAATGTTCATATTGCTATAACGTGCCCGCTCCTCGAATCGCGGGACATGTCTTAGCAGTCCATCGAGAGATATATCTAGAAAACGCCTCCTGGCACTCCCAAGGAATGACACGGGGTTTGCCAACTAGGGTCTCTCGACTCTGCCCCGCAATGGAACTTATCCGGCCGCTCCCACTAGGATCGATATGAAGTCCAGGTTCCTAGACAACATTGTCTAAGGTCATAGACCGACTTTTTCCTAACATTTCTCATTAACATTTCCTTTGAGGAAAGCTCTCGGCTAAGCGAGACCACCCTTCCGTAGGATAGACCCATTGGTCACATCCACCACGCTTCCCTTGAGGGTTGTTTTAGTTATCTAATTACCTACCACGTTATGTTTGACACATAAAAGCAGCTTCCTTAATTAACCCGTTAGTCACAGGTTCCTTTACGTAATTTAGGGTACAGACACGAAGACAAGATAAAATAAGATTAAACACTTCCTTAACTTATCTTCAGATTAATGTTTGTCTCCCGCCCACACATGAGAATTAAGTGTTCCTTTCTGCCTCCGCAGAAAAATCCTTCCGTCTCCTGGCAACAAAGCTTGAAGGTTTATCCTACCAAGATTCCGCCTTGTAACTAGTATTAAGGCCTCGAGATCCCATCTCGAGTCACGTAGAACACTTGTGTAGGGCTTGGAGGCATTGGGATTTACGGCCAGAGCCCCCACTGGCACCCAAGCGTCCTCCTACGCCAAGTAATTTTCATGGAGAGATCTCTCGCGATGGGTTTGGTCCACATTCCCGGTGCGGATTCACAACCCCCTTGGTTAGGGTTTGGCGGTTCGCGGGGGGTAGCTAATGCCATCCTTCCTTAATTATCCCTTTAGGAAATCAACCATAACTGAAGCAACCAACTTAATAACAATCACTAGGGAAAACATCCCTTTTGTTTCCATGGCAATCAATCATCTTAGACCCGGCCATGCAATCATCAAACACACCCTACTTGGGTTAACATCCAAAACCACATTAACAAACAGTTGAATGCACACCCTCTTGCTTCAAGGCATCGCAATCCCATTGCATGTACAATCAGAATTTAACTTAGATATATCAAAACACTTGCTCAAGGGATTTACAACCTTTTCAAACAACCAAGCATAACTTGGGTCAACAATCCATTTAGGGTTAGGTCACCAGCTTTAATTAAGCTAGGAGCGTATCCATTTGTGATAGTCCACAACATGATCGATAAAATAATTCGTAGGAAATTATATTTATTCCTAATGCATCGGATCTCATGAAGGTCTAGGTTTCTATCCATTAGAAACTATCATTTCATGTGTTTCTTTTAGTCATGATCGCGAAACATGAATTCTAAATGACTAGTCATTCACTAAACTGGTTTAAAAGCTATTATTTTATGTAAAATAATGCAAAAACCTTATCATTTTATGTGTGCAAAAGCTATCATTTCATGCATATAAACTTATGTGAACTCCATACTCTATCATTTCGCGCATGCAACCTAGCGCCTAAGACTCGTTCGCGTTCCATGCACGTAGCTAACCCCTTCATTTCTTTCATGAGAAATAAAATGTAATTAATTACAAAGCTTAAAGAACCTGGGTTTGATTTGTGATTGTAGGGGCATTCGTCTCGTTGGTCACTCCGCTTGCCTCTCCTGCATTACCGGTACCAATGGTAGCTTTGGCACCTACGCTTCCTGCGACTTTCTTCTTGGGAGCCATTTACCCCGTGGAGATTGGACAGTCCGGACCTCGACGGATTTCAAGACGATAGGATTGGGTAGGAAGGGTCGTTAGATAGGGGTCCTTCGCCAAAAGATTGGCTTCACGAACGCGACTCCTCGAGGCTACACACCAACTCTCACTCCCTCTCTTTCTTTCTTTCTCTCTCTCTCTCTCTCTCTCCTCCTTTTACTCTTCTTTTCTCTCTCTCTCTCCTCTCTTCTCCTTCTTTTCCTCTTCTTTTCTCTCTCTCTCCTCTTCCTCTTCTACTTCTTTCTCTCTTCTTCTCCTTCTTCTCTTCTTCTTCTCCTTCTCTCTCACTACTTCTCTTCTTCTTCTTTTCTCTTCTTCTCTTCTTCTCCTCTTCTCCTTCTACTTCTTCTCTTCTTCTTCTCCTTCCCCTCCTCTCTCTCTCCTTCCCTTCTTCTCTCCCTCTCCTCTTTCTCTTCTCTCTCTCCTCCTCTTCTTCTCTCCCTCTCCTTCCTTCACTTCTTCTCTCCTTCCCTTCTTCCTCTCCTTCTCTCTCTCTCTCTTCAGCAACGTAACCGCATAATCTTTTTTTTCCCCCCAGCCTTGTGATCACATAGGCCTTATATAGCCTTTGCAAGTGAAGTTATCCCCTCTCTCTCTCATCGTCTTGGTTGACAGGTGGATGGCGGACTCCGTCATGCTAGTGCACGTCTTCGAGAGGAGACAAAAGCTTCGAGGGAAGCTAGTAATCATGCTAGTGTGGATGATGGCGATGACGATTAGGGTGGCGATGAGGGTCGTGATGCTGGCGGTCAACACGCGTTTGGAGGGAGGATCGGTGGCGCTCTACGATGGCAGGTAAGTCTTCGTTTTCTTTTCTTTCATTTTTTCTTCAAACCTTTTTAAGTTTGAAACCTTAATATCTTCCTTTTGCTTTTTCTAACCCCTTGTAATCTTTAGCCCCTAACCCTTGTTCTCATATGCACGGGCGAGGATGAAGAATTTTAAGATCCCCAGGATTCTCGTGTAGGGCAAAGCTTCAGAATCCGTGTCCTTTGAGAGATGAAACTCCAAAGTAGTGCTCACCATGCGTATGGAAAAGGAAAAACTTGACATTTTTTATTCGAGACATTACAATTGCTTTCCTCTTGCCTCCCCTATGCTGATGCCAACATGCACAAAAAGCCAAATTTTATCAAAAAATGGGGCATTAAAAAAAATGGTGCCCCCTTCCATCACAATTCAATTTTTTGAGGCTTTAAAGACTCCTAAGCAAGTCATTAAGTTTAATCCTTAAAATAACTAGTTTCAATTTTAGATTTTCACACTGTATGTAAGTGGTTTTTTGCCGAACAAAGGCCTAAATAAACGCTGATTTGCAAACGGACTGAATGCCCAACTTCACAGCTTCGAAATCTATCATACTGGAGGATTAAATGGGGGGTTAAATTAACTCCGATCGATGAACCAAGACTTGCGTTGTGTTCCTGGCATCAAACTCTATCTAGAAAAACTCGAGTTTATCGATCTATAACAGTTTTATTTTCCATGAAAAAATGGTATTTTACGCCTTCGGGCCCTTTTCCACTTCAAAAACGGGCTCTAAAAATCCACTCTCATTTTAGCAACTCAAAGATAAAGTGCTCAACCCATCAAACCCACAAACTGCACAACCAACAACCATAAAAAGCATCAAGATTCTACAAAACACAATACTCAACAAAGCATAAAAACAACTCTCACCCTATCCCCTAATGAAATCAAGGCATGAAAATCCTTAAGGAATAGACCCACTATAATCTGACAGAAATCCAGAGTGAGTCGCTAACCAATTGCTCCAATATAAACTAGCTAAAAAGAATAATCAAAGGAAGTTATAGTAGGTGGTAGCCTGAACTTCCTATCTAATTTAGGACAACTAGACTAGGAGCTTCTACTAGTAGGCGAGGACTCATATAGCCTGGTCAACATATATGAGGCATATATTTTCTTTAAACACGTTTCTTTTTTCAAGGTTTCCATACTTGGGTGTGTAAAAATAAGAGAGTTGAGCATAGTGACCTAAGGAGAATAAGGCATTGGCCTTAGGTCGTCTTAACTTTGTATCCAAGAACCTACCAAGCCCATGCCATCCCTAGGAAGACAAGGCATCGGATCTGACTCATCCCCAAGAACCTACCAAGCCTTTGTGAGGCGATAATCAATTGCTCTTAAGATTTTTCTTTCTTTGCTTCTATTTTAGGGGTTAGAACCCCTTTTTACACATCTTTATATTTTTATATTGCAAGTATATTCATACTTGTCTCTTTTTTTTATTTTAGTAGGCTTCTCTAATTACCTCACAATGGCACGGACTCCTAGAATAGATGCCTAATAGGCTAGTAGAAAAGGATCACTAGGGCTATCTTCTAAAAACAAACCTTTTAATGCATAATAATGTCTTTGTAGGAGGTAGACCACTACTTGAACATCCCCTAGATATATCTAACCTAACCCTATGACTTCATGCCTTGATTTTTGATTGCAAAAAAAAAAAGACAATTCCCCCCAAGTACATAAACACATATAGAAAAAAAAGAAAGTGCTCATTAAAGGAACAACATCACCCAGACTTAGCCACAATAAGCTTCTGCACAGTAAGTGGCTCCGTCCAAGTCCCATTGAATCTGTCTAGCACAACACTAAAAAAAACCCATTAACCACACCCATAATAAACAGCACATCCCTAAAATGACCATTCAGTAGCGTATTGCTGAGACAAACCCTTGGTCCTGACATAACTTCAGTGAAGCATAAGGCTGACCAAGGATAAGGGCTCCTTAGGCCTACACTAAATGCATGAGGTTATTGGTTAACCCTGTGCATAAATAGCAAGTGGTGTCTGACGAATATGACGATAAATGATCCTATGCATCCATGATAAAATAGAAAGGTGCTCAATTGCTACCTGAATCATAACCCAAATTAGCCATCGATGGCCAAGAAGCCCCCAAAGTAGTCCTAGGCTAATGTTAGAAGATAATTGTAAGAGCTCCCTCAGACCACAATTGAAAATGATATCTTCATCAAAAGCATAATTGGCTAGGGAATCTGCAAAGTGATTCCACTGTCAAGCAACTAGCTAACAAGTCACCATCTCAAAAATATGTAACATATCCAAGGTTGCACAACTGTACATATGTAGGTCCCATTCAACTAGTTGATCACTAAATGTGAGTCACCTTTTACCAATAACCGGTGGATACCACCACATCAGGCTATATTCAGCCCCATAATCAAGGCCTTATATTCTACAATATTATTAGTAAGAGAGTATCCTAAATATATTCACATTTTCATAACAATCCTATGTCGAGGATTTTTAATGACCACACCAACACTTACATGCTTAGTGGGCCCTCTAGAAGCTCTATCAAAATACAAAGTATAGATCGTGTCTTCATTGATAGGCCACGCCATACTTGATTAGCTTAGTCATACTTATGATAATCAAAGTCGAGCTGAGAGAGAGGATGTATGATAGGTACAATCCCTTATTCCTTACTGAACTCGATAGGAATACTCATAAGAATCCTTTGACAATGGTGGCAAAAGACTTTAATGTCCCACATGAAAGATCCATCTTGCCACTCAATAACCTAATAACTTTTACTCCACCAAATCACTCGACCTTGGTGGTAACATTTCTCTAAATACAGATTCTTAAGATAAGGAATGACTCTTCCCATCCGATTGTCTTGGTATGTACTATAAGTTAAGATTGAATCATGCAGGACCCGCGTAGGCACGAAGTCCAATATCAGCCCTTACACATAGTAAGGCTTAATCTTATTAAAGTTAACTTTATTTTTTAAACTCTACCCCCTGCAAATTTTCTAAAAGAGTTGTAGAGACATTTTTTCCTATACGTATAATTTTATACAATCCATCCCATTTGGGTTCTAATTTACTAGGAAATAGCTCACAATGAGCATTGTAGTATAGTACAAGCTAGCCTTTCAAAAATTTATATTTCTTAGCCCAAAGGTCATGAAGAGATTTCATTGTCTTCTTCCCTACCTCTTGATGTAATAAAGCCTACAATCGAATTTCATCAAGATGCACAAGAGAAATAAATCTTTTATGCAATGCTTCTACCTCTCCCAACAAATGATTAAGAGCAAATCGCATAGTGGGCATCTCCATTTCCAATGATAAGACACACTCTTCCCCATATACCATCTTGAATGTGGTGTGGCATGTAGCTCTCTTGAATGTCGTATCGTAAGCCCAAACTACTACATACAATTTCTTATCCCAATCTCGCTTACTTTCAGACACTATCTTGGATAAGATCCATACAAGCTGTTTATTCGTATTCTCAATTTGATCATTTTCTTGTAGATTATATGGGATAGTTGTATTATGTTTAGACTTCAAAGCTTTTTTCAAGGCTACGATAACATATTCAAGAAGTATGTCCCTTAATCAAACATTATCTCCTTAGGTGGACCAAAATGCCAAACAATCTTCTCCATAATAAAATTGGCCGTCTCCTTAGCGTTATCCTTCATCATTGCTTGAGCTTTAGACCACTTTGTAAAGTAGTCCATTGCTACAATGATATAATGCTTCTGCATAGTTGATGAATGGTATATTGGTCCAACAAAATCAATATTCCATTTTTTGAAGGGTAATGTAACTAAAACAAGATTCAATGGCCACTTATGATTCTCCTTGGCATCGTGTGTGTTTGATAGACATCACAACACTTAACATAACTAAAAGCATTCTAGAAAATTGATGGCCACCAATATCTAGCACGGAGAGCTTTGTACGTGGTAAGCTGTCCAACAAAATGTCCCCCACATGCCAAATCATGGCATTTCTCAAGAATGAATGGTACCTCATCAGGTACTACACATCGGCGATAAATCTCATCCCTGCACCTTTCTAATACAGGACACTCCCTACAATCAAAAAGTGTGGTGGAGCTTGTTGCTTAGTCTTTCTCTTCTTAGACTTTGATAGAGCAGCACCGAATCCCCTTGTAGATAAATAATGCATTACAGCTACATACTAGGAAAGGATGGAGGCTGTATCAATTTTGATTAGACATTCAATATTACTCCATTCAGTCAGAATTTCCTTTGGCTCCTTGAAATCCACAAGGCATTCTATAATGCCTTGCAGCTTATGTGGCTTACTCCTAATCTCATAATCAAACTCCTACAAAGTGATTAACCACTTTGCTAAACAATGAGGCGGGTGTAACTTATTCATCAACAGTCTAAGTCCCTCCTCCGCCTTTGTGAAAAATACCACCTTCTCATGGAAAATATAGTGTCTAAATTTCTTTGTTGCGAAAACCATTCCAAGGCACAATGTCTCCATATAAGTATAATTAATTTCACATATCCCCAATTTAGGACTAGCAAAGGCTATATTGGATGACACCATTTATCTTCCCAAATTTGGGCTAAACAATAGCTAATACTACACATTGTTGCTGTTGAAAATATAATAGACCTCACCTCTTTAAGGTGCTTTTAGGATTGGTGCTTTTGCTAATTCCTTCTTCACATCCTCAAAAGATACCTGACAATCATTGCTCGAATTAAAAAGACAGTTAAAAGATAACAAGTTTGTCAATGGCAATGTTCTTTCCACCAGTACATTGATAAATCTCCAATAATACCCCATTGATGAGACAGAAGGTTGTGTACCTCTTTTGGAGTGTGTGATGGACTCATAGAGACTATAATCTTTATCTTTTCTAGGTCAATTGCAATACCAGCCAAGCTAACCATATGGCTCAGTAACAACCCATAGGGCACCCCAAAGGCCCACTTTCGTGGATTAAGAGCAATGCAAAACTATCTACAACGCTCAAAACATTATCTTAAAATGATCAACTGGCTTTCTCTTGTGGTGGCCACCCCTATATCATCGATGAAAACTTTTAACTCCTATGGGAAAATGTCACCAAAAGACTTATTAGCTATATATTTCCAAGACTTAGGCATATTGCATAACCGACAGGTCATCACATGATATGCAAAGGTTTTGAAGGCAGTGATAAGTATCATTTTCAACTTATCTTCCTCCACAATAGCCATTTGGTTGTATCCAACAAAGTAATCCATAAATGAATAGATTTTCCTACCCGCTAATTGTTCTAAAATCTGATCAATAAATGGTAATTGATAGTAATCCTTAAATGTATGCTTATTAAGCTCTCTAAAATCTATGCAAAGTTGAATCCAATTATTCTTTTTCTTCCTGATAAGAATTGGTGAACACCACTCTGTGTGTTGAATCGGAAATATCATGCGAGCTTTTTGTTATTGGACTAGCTACCTTCCTTTTGGGGAATGGTATGTACAGCTAGCTGGGAGACATACATCTCAGCTCATCATAACTCTAAGCAAAGATATTGCATAATTCCTAAATTAAGAACACATAGTCCTTTTCTTCTAAACTGAGCATGGATCCTAATTTAAATGACCATGAATCATTCATCATCCAACTCAATTGCGTTCGCATCTCTTATCCTATCTAGCCTCTATTTTCTCATTCAAAGCTACTTGATAAATATCTTCCATAGTGGACCCCTTGTTAGATTCGCCACTTGATGACATCTTACTAATAACTGCATCCTCCAATGTATCTATCTTTGTAGTAGAGGATAAAGAAACTTTCTCACTTTGAGGAGATTCAAGGTAGGCATCTACGACTACATGTCTAACACCTCTACCAAAGATCAACGGACCAACGAGTATATCAATTTGACAGTCTGTTTGTAAGATCTATGGCCTACCTAGTAATACTTGATAGCTAGGTCGCCCTGCAAATCTAATCACCCCAAAGTCCAGAATACATTCCACATTGGCAATGATCACGTGGACTTTAGTAATGCACCCTTCAGGTTGTCTTAAACTATCATCACCCATTCAGAGAATCGTGGAGATATCTTTTTTTATCTCTAGACCTGGCCTCTCCATCAATTCCGAACTCGTAATGTTGATGCAGGATCCCGTGTCTACAATAACATGATCCACTAATATTCCATCAACATTTGCTACTACCCTTGGACAATGCTTTTCAGCATGCTCAAACCAATAATCTCCTACCTGTGCTATTCCCAAGGACTCCATGATATACCACATGCCCAAATTCGTTTTAAAGTCCTTATACACTCCTAGGGACAACTTAATCAAATGTAGGAGGTTTACATATGACTTAACTTCATAAAGAGAACTCACTAAATCAAATTCATGATAGTTAGTAAGAGCTCTCTTTTTTGCTAGAGCATTCTCTCTTTTGGTCTTTGAATAGGCTTTGGTGCCTCTTTCTTAGCTTTTTTCTTCTTCTTTAGCAATTTCCTTTAGAGGTATGCCTTCCATGTTGAGATTAAGGGCATGCGTTCCCTTATTATCTTGCTTCGGGTTTCCCTCGATAGATATTACCTTGTCTTTGTCACCTTCTTTACCTTTATGACCTCTTATAATGACCCACACATTAGAATCTTTAGTACCATTGACACAAATAGCTTCAATAAGGTTGACTCCACTACCACTAGGAAGATCCTCTACAATAGCCTTCTTGCTTTGCAATATTTGTTTTGGTCTCTCATCTTGTTGGAGATTATTTACTTGTGCTAGATTGTTGACTCGACCTAGTTGTTTACTTCCTTGCTAGAGAGAATTAATCTTGTTCCAACAGGTACTAGCTAAGTGGCCAAACTTCCCACATATGTCATATTTAACATTCAGACAATTCCTAGGAAAATGTTAACCACCAGTCCACTTATAGCTGAATCTTGAGGGGACACTCTCTTCAAGGCATCGATTCCCTATCAAATTCTATTGCTTCTTAAGGAAATTGACATCAATATCTATTTACATGAATCGTTTGATGATCATGTCAATATAGTGCTTCATCATATCCTTAACTTTGCCAATGACATTCGAGACACTTGACTCATAGCCACGATCATCTACCTATCATTCCATTGGCCTAACCACTTGAGTAGTAATTGGTTGTTAATTCCTTGGAATAACTTTAGGGTTTATTTTTTAGCCTCTAATATTTAGTGGAGCTCAATTACCTAGCTACAATAAGTTCCTTCACATTACTTCCTTTGCATATGTTCATTTACACCTAGTTTATTTGTCTCTAACTCCTTCACACCTTATATTATTAAGTTCATTCACATCTAGGTCACAAAGATCATTCGTACTAAGCTTATTTGTCTCTAGTTCCTTCTCACCTTAGATCATTAAGTTCATTCACACCTAGATCACAAAGATCATTCACACCTAGGTCTCTATCTATGGATCCATTCTATGCATGCCACATTGTCAAGCTCGCCATGCCCAACGTATGAAACATTTGACATATACGTGGTATAAGTGGAAAGTGTTTGAGAATCATTTGAGGGATGGTTTTCCTTGCAAGTCCTGTTGATACCTCTGAGTAGCACGCTTCGGACATGTCTGCATAGTCTTGTAGTCTCCTTGAAATAGCACACAATTATTGACACATGCACGATCTGTCAATAAATGGACTATAACAAGAGTTGTATCCATTCAATCCTTGTGTTTATGGGCTCAAAATGAAGATTATTATGAGTAGATAAGGAGATTTTATGGAATTTCAAGTTTGCAATTGAGTAACGAGTCATCCCAAACCAAACTGGTGTGCCCTACCTAGATATCTAGGAGCTATTTTTAGTCACCACCTGCCAATAGAATGGACATGACTTTTGCTCCATAACTTTGATTGCCAAAATTATTGATTAGAATCAAAGCTTTCTTTATTCTCTACACAATGATTATAAAAGGTCCATGTCAAAATGTAATAAAACTAATCTAACTAGCCTAAACTAGCCTAGCTCCATGTCCAATCATGGATAAAGAAACAGGAAATCAACAAGATAAACTGAAAATGGAAAGAGACTAACCTTCATTAACATGGCAAGCTGCCATAGCTTAAAATGGAATACAAGAAAGAAAGTTACCTAAAACAAGATGTCTTCAAAATGATCAAGAGATAATGCTACATTTGGCTGGCTGCCATTTTATATGTAAACCCTAACTAACCCCTAACTAACCCTAATTAAGGTTTCTTTACACATGTATGCCCTAATTCATAAAGGTATTTACAAAGGCAAAATAGGAGGGCAAAATTTCCTACATGACAAAACATCCCCTCCTGAAGAAGCTTTGTCCTCAAAGCTTGAAGTACAATGATTACAAGGATGGTAGCAGCTGAAACCCAAATGTAACTCCAAGAAAAGATCTTCAAAGGATAGTCTTCAACTTGTAGAAGAAACTACCATGAAATAGTGAACAGGCCTGGGTTAAATGGGTATGACCAATCCTGCCCATGATCCACATAAGCATCCTCATAGGCTCTCAGATCATAGGGAAAATAAAGATCATCATCATGAGCATAGATATCCTCATTTTGCATAATATCATCCAAGTAAGCATGATCTATGTCCATTGAAATACTATCAAAATCAAGATCAGTAAAATCCTTATGAGATATAGGCTGAAATGCATTGCTAAAACTGTCACGAATGTCCGAAAGCACAATTTGAAGAAGATTCCATGGTCCAAGAAGTTGATGACTGCCTGCATGTTGCTCATGCTGTCCATAGAAGGGCAGTGATAGTAAAAGAGTCATAACTTCTTAAATATAGCTCCAAATCCAACAAATGAGGTGTCATTTTGAAGAATACACCTAGAAGCATCATATCCAATCATCAAATGATGACTTTGATGATGTCAGACCATTTATTTTCATGACAGTAATTTAATACATCAAGCTGTATTAAACAATGAGCTCATGCTTCTTCAACTGTTTTTTTTTTTTATAAACCATGTAAAAATCAATGAAGACAAGCTGTCAATCAAATTTGCATGTCAAGGGATGTCAAATCATCATCCAATCATCCATAATAACCTCCGGGATCATATGGAAATCCTCCAAAATAATGGTCACAACCTCTCGGGTCATATGGAAATCCATCCAAAATTTCATAAGCATCAAGATAAATCCCTAGATCATAAGGAAATGACACATCAAAGTCATATGTCATATCAGCCCCATAACCAAAATCATACTCAGTCGAAATGCCATCATAAGGTAGTCGCAGTCCATGATCATCTATGGGCTGATCATGATCAAGGATAGGCTGATACATGTCTTCATCATTACCCCATGATAACTCATCATCATGCACATATACATTGTCGTTCATATCTGCAACAAACTCTTGTTGTGCACTATCTTCATTTGAATCTGCATACTCTTGCTCTTCATCTTCAACTGCATCATCTTGCTCTTCAACTTGGTCATTTGAATCATCTTCTTCTTCTTGATCTTCCAAGTATGCTTGCTCTTTACAAATTTCTGCATGCATTGCATTAAGAGACATTTCCCTAAGCTTTCCCACTACATTTTCAACTTTATTATCAACATCTTTATCCTCTTCTTGCTGTCCATGACAAACTTGCACTTCCACTTGAGATATATTTACATTAGAATCCTCCAATACAAGGGCTGTAGCAAAGTGACTATTCCTGCAGTAACTCTCATGAATAGGAGACCATTGACCCTCACATTTATATCATATGAGTTGTCTTTTCATTTCCAGTAGCTCTTGATGAGGTATAAGCTTTCTTCGGGTGCCAAAAGGAGTAGGCCATTCTAAGATAACTGAAATTCTAACATGCTGTGCCTTGCATACATTTGGATGACCAATAACATTCTTCTCTCCACATTTGTAGCATAGACCTTTAGAAGTGAGATCATCCAACATACGGCTTGATAAGTAGGTACCATGAACATTGTTGAAGGAGAAAGGACGGGTTAGTACTTCTTCTTCCTCATGATAATCCATGACATAAGCTGACTGTCCTTGGTACCCTGCATAGTGTGTGCCATAGGCATTATTTGCACCCATATCATGCTCATATGCATAAGATTGATGCTGCCCACCATTCATGCATAATGCACAAGCTTCATACTGCCCATATGGATCATTATATGCATGATTATCCACCCTTCCAACAAAATATCCATGTCTGTCTCCCATTTTGTGCATGCAGTCTGAGTATACAGTAGTGGAAAATCCTCAATAACTTGAGCTCCAATTGTCCAAATTGAGGGCTTTATAGCTTTGTTTGAAGCTTATACAATACTCTTTCAAATGAGCTATCAAGCTCTGCAAATGGATAAGTATAGACAATTCTGGAAATGCTTTTTGTTGTCAGCCAGACACACTATGTAAAGAGTGAATGCCTTATTTCAAGTGTCTTTTGTACTTCTCATCAAAATTTGAGCAAATATCCAACACCAAGACACTCAAAGGAGTAGGGAAGAGCTGTAGGGTATTGAAATAGATGAAAATAACCTCTGCAATTCCAAAACTGAAGCAAATCTTGCTTAAGAATACCCAAGAAATGGTCAATATGAATCCAAGTCAAGATTCACTGAAAGAGATTTTCTTTTGCCCATAGGAAAGCCAATGAACATGTATGCCCTATTCATACCCCTACATACATCAAAATACTAACTCTTCCAAGTGTAGGGCTAAAGTAGATTGTATTGTACATTCATTGCATACTCATCCCTGCATTCCATTTGTCCAAGGGAGAATACATCTTGCTGCCATTCTTCATTACCATGTTACATCCATAACATTGAACCATTTGTCCATAGATGTTCATTGATCAATTTCCATTGATCGAACAACCAAATACTTGAGCATCATACCCTTGAGAATGCTCCATCGGTCTATGCTGTCCAAGTTCTTCAACCTTCAAGAAATGGTCATGGATATTTTGATGTGGGCAGCAGTGAATTACAAACTCCTTTTGAATGCAAGGCTTTTCCCTGATATGAAGTTGACTAGCATGCATGCCATATTCTCAAGCAGTAAACCAAAGCAAAATACATTTGTCCATGAAATCTGCTGCATAAATCACACTACTGTTGCTGGTTATATATATGAGGAACCTTTAGGAAGCATCAAAGGCCAAAAGCCCCATTATCAAGATGAGGAAATCTGAGAATATCAGCCCGCCTCTTCCTCACGACTTTGTTGGCCTTTGCTATGTTCGTACTCTTGTTGATGACGATGTGGATCATTCTACTCTGGATCACTCGCCATGGCTATTGCAGATAGAAAGCTTGCTGATACCAGAAATGCCTTCTTGTTGATGATGATGCGGAGATGAAACTAGTGCTTCTGCTAGTGCAAATCATAGCACTAAAAGCTATGTTCCAGAGTCAACACCCTTGGACTCCCCTTCCTGCCAGTGCTGCTCTAAAGACTGTAGCAGGACCTTCCAGTGACACTGAAAAGACAGTTTCTAGAACTGCAGTTTGCCCTTTTATATTGCTCAAGCACTGAAATATTGCAGTAACAATAACCGTCCTCTATATCATGACTTGAATGCATACCATGTCCATTTTGACCGAGATGGTAATCCACGTCTTTGTTTCAACAAAGGGATTCACTTCTTGCTGCCAATATGAAATCTAGGAACTTACTAACTAAAGCTTTACAGAAACTACTGTGACTGTGGCAACTTGCCAAGCAGAATTAGCCAATTGACTGTTCAATTCTCAATTCTGGCAGCACGCACGCTCGCCGACTACAATATCCAGAAAGAGAGCACGCTCCATCTCGTCCTGAAACTTCGTGGAGAGTATGCAGATCTTTGTCAAAACCCTCAGGGACAAGACCATTACCTTGGAAGTGGAGAGCTCCGACACCATTGACAATGTTAAGGCCAAGATCCAGGATAAGGAACAAGGCATCTCTCCCGACCAGCAGAGGCTTATCTTTGCAGGCAAGCAACTTCAGCTGAAACCCGCCAGGAAGCCTAAAGCCTCGAAGGTGTTGATCGGGTTCATGGCTACTTGATCACCGTCTTCTTCAGCTCCTCAGACAGCCTGTACGAGGCCTTCACCTATAGTGCAAGAGCTCATGAGGAGGAGAAGGGAAATGGAAAAGAGCAGAAGGCCAGAAGCATTCTGGTGAGATCCGCAAAGCTGGATGGAAGAAGATGATGATGACGGAGTAGAAGAAATATTGGATGTCTTTGGGAGTGAGCCCTATACTACTACAGATCCTCGTGTTGCTGCTACAGAACGTGCTGTCAGACGAATCCAGACTGAGCAGCTAGATGGAACATGCCTTCCAAATGATGCAACGGTACGAGAAGCAGCACAAAGGGGAAAATACATTGGAAGATTAAGGCCCGTGGTCAGCATAAAGAAGAGGCAGGGGGATTCATCGAAGCCATGGATACAGCGACCGCTCTTGCAAGCATGTGGAGATCCATTCGACGCAATAATCAATGGTTAAAGATTGAAAGATATAAATGCCCTTGTAATCAAGCTTGAGGTTAGCACGGGAGTAGACGGAGATTTGATCTGTCCTGATTGTGGCAGTGGATTCATCGAAGCCATGGATACAGTGACCTCTCTTGCAAGCATGAGATCCATTCGGCGCAATAATCAATGGTGGCAACATCCATCCCTCAACGCAGTGACTGGCAACCTGACGATGCTTCTCACCTCCAAGCTTTGAGACTTCTTCATTTTCTTGCTTGCACTTCTCAAAATTCTCTGGTCCAAGTGTCTTCTAGGTCTTCAGATGTTCAAACAAGCAACACGAGCTTGGATTCGGGCAACAGAAGCAATGATAGTGGATACTTTTCCTTCTTCAGTCTCGCAATCTGCGTAGATTCAGCCTAGAATACTCCTATTGTTCATGAGTTTGTACTGTGCCAAATGGGTGCTCTATAGAGAGCTAATAGACCAAGGAGTCGAGTACTAAATGCCTTAGTATCCATTGGAGCCATGGAGATGAGATGGAAGAAGATTTCTTGAAGGTAAAGCTATGGAAGTTTCAAGAAAGCTTGACGCAGGAGAGAGAAAGACCGAGTCCCAAAAGAAACCCTTCCCTCTCAATAGTAACCAAGGTTAAAATGTCCTCAAGCCATGTTTGGTCCTTCTTTGGTCCATATGTCTTCAAAATGTAGTAAAATTTGATGATGACCTGTCTAAGTCGCCATGAATCTCCATCTTGCCACCATGTCTCTGTCAAAAAGCTCTAAAATAACCACAGTTTGAAGTAGTAAAGTCTGACTAGTCGCTGTCAAGAAGAAACCAAGTCCAGGAACTATGCCTTCAACTCTAGTTACATAGAAATGATGCCTGTAACTAGATCTTCCATGAAAATGACCTCCCCAGCCAGATCATAATCATGAAAATGATGGAATTAAAGCCTG
This sequence comes from Lygodium microphyllum, assembly GCF_053477565.2. Classification (NCBI taxonomy): domain Eukaryota; kingdom Viridiplantae; phylum Streptophyta; class Polypodiopsida; order Schizaeales; family Lygodiaceae; genus Lygodium; species Lygodium microphyllum. The sequence continues at coordinate 126,474,241 of NC_141158.1, forward strand.
CCTTGGATCAAAGCAAGGCTCTGATACCAATGTAATAAAACTAATCTAACTAGCCTAAACTAGCCTAGCTCCATGTCCAATCATGGATAAAGAAACAGGAAATCAACAAGATAAACTGAAAATGAAAAGAGACTAACCTTCATTAACATGGCAAGTTGCCATAGCTAAAAATGGAATACAAGAAAGAAAGTTACCTAAAACAAGATGTCTTCAAAATGATCAAGAGATAATGCTACATTTGGCTGGCTGCCATTTTATATGTAAACCCTAACTAACCCCTAACTAACCCTAATTAAGGTTTCTTTACACATGTATGCCCTAATTCATAAAGGTATTTACAAAGGCAAAATAGGAGGGCAAAATTTCCTACATGACACAAAATAAAAATATCTAATTCTAAATTTCACTTTTCTATGACTATTCACATTGTGACAACACCCTATTTGACCTTGTAATTTTCATGTTTGTCAATTTTGACCAATGGCATGCATCATTAATCTATGCCCATTGAAATACAATATGTATATCCTTCCAATATTAAGTATCCACTTGTAAGAAGTCAGTAAATATGTAATATCCTACAATGTCTTTGTATTTAGTGCCATGTTTCACCCTGTGTAAAATTGCTCCATTATTTTGCTGTTGAATAGCACTAGGTATATTAGTGAGATTTTAAAAAAATTTAAGTACTTCATGGTGCTCCTTTGGTACTTCAAATTCTGCAAGCCACCATATTTCATTCTCTGTTTGCACAATGAAGTACAAAGATGCCCCTTAATAATCTTACTCTCATCAAGTTTGAGGACAAAACTTAAGCTAGCCTCTACATTCTTCCATAGATATACTATAGAACTTGACCATATCAATATGAACCCTGCATATATCCAATACAACGTTATTGGATGCATTCAATACAAAGACAACTTCTTTGGAACCATACTTCAATATGTGTGTGTGTTCCATATGTGTCAACTCACCAATTAGTTCTAAAACTTTCTCATTTAGTTGTTTTTTAGCCTTTTTCATGTGAATGGGTTTTGGCAGAGGCATTACTCACTTAGTTTTGTAGACATGATTAAAATCTATATCCAAATGTTTGACCATATCCTTGCTTAGGACTTTGGCAATAGTATCATTCTCTGCATGAGGGAACTTATTTCTCATTGTAGCAGATTGAGCATATATCCGTCTATGATATTGTCCACTTCCTTTGGTTAATTGGTGAATTGGTTCAATTAATTGGATATGCCCACGTGCTTCTTTGGTTTTTAAAGTGGGCCTAATCTTCAAATTTTTTGTGAGCTTTCTCTTTATGTTTCGATTCCCCTTCTCCAAGTCTATTACTTTAGATTGGAACTCCCTAGTTTACACATGTGTAGCATGCATAGCATCTTCAATGAAAAACTTTGCTTGTTGTAAGCTTTGGTTCTCCCTATCCTTCTCAGCCAATAATCTATCATTTTCCATCAAAGACTACATATTTTCTTGTAATCTTGTCTGCATATATTGTCAAGGCTTGATAAACCCCTGCTAATCCTTGTGTGACAATTCTGCATGTGTATCCATACAATCCTTCATTGCCTTCACAAACAAACTTTACAAATGATGTAAGCCCTTCAAATTGTGGTGGCCTTTGAGTGAGTAGATCGGGTGGATAAATGCACCCATCAACCTAAAGGGCCAGATTTTTTTTCCCTGCATTTATTTCTTGTTGTATCATGTATCATCTTATTGCATCTTCCCTTTCCACAGTTCTTTTGAACATTGGTGCATATTCATCCTCCAATTGAAAGTGAATATCTCTCTTTTTCTCTTGGTACATCCTGCACCTGCATTCTACAAAGAAAAATGTATGCCAATTTTAACTTGGATTAACATTTAAATTACACAATTACACCTCTTTGATTCACTATATCTATGTTCTTTTTTACCCAGTTGGATCTTGTCTCTTTCTCTTGATTTTAGTCATGATAGATCCTAATCAACCCCTAATCAGCTTGTAATCTTAGCTTTTAAGCTACCTCTAATTATCATCAAATCTTATATTTTGTTCTATCCAAAATATTCTCTCTCTCTCTCTCTCTCTCTCTCTCTAAGAATTGATTAAAGATATTTAAACACATTTATGCAAAAGCTTATTTGGATAGTGGAGAACAATAATAACATATTATCTTTTGCCCTAATTTACTCTCTATCACTCTATCACTTATTTTCTTAGTTCATCTCACACAGTCCTCTCTCTTCCCCCCTTTCTCTTTAAAAAACTATGATGCTTAAGGATTAAACAAAAACTATGAAGAATAATAACATCACAGATATTAAAAAAATAAAGATACCTCCATTATCACTTGATTGCTTGTAGTATAGACTATTGAAGAGGAAGATATCTTATAGAATAGTACTGAAAAGGGAGATTGGTTGTAGCGGGGTAGAGAGTGTTATAGATAGAGATTATTTGATTTCAGTAAATGGTATCAAAACCACTCCTCAATACTACTTTAGAAGAATTTGTATGCAAAAAACCATATTCCGGAGGAAAGGACAATAATACACAAAATTTGGGATAAAATTAAAGCTTCGAGAGAGAATGAAAAAAATGCCCAAAATAGGCATATACTTATCCATAAAAGATAAAAATTTACAAGGAAACTCTTGAGTCAAAAAAGTGTCTCTAGGTAAAAAATAATCTTAAAATATAATATGTATGTCATTTTATATCTTTATTAACTTCTACCCTTTTAAGAAGCAAGAATGAGAATGATTTTAATATATTTTAATGTAAAAAAGTCATGAAGATATTAAAGAGTTGTATATCAATGATTGGCTCCGTTTTTAGAGAAAACAGAATTGTATTTTTTTAAGTTATAAGGATTTTGAGAAAAAGTGACCTTATCCTATAGTTTGGGAATAAAATAGTAGATGAAATCTATTGAAAAAAAAGTATAAGATTTGCTCGAATGTAGAAGATCTCTTATTATAATATTATTTTGAAATATATTTTAAGAGAGAGAGAGAGAGAGAGGGAGAGAGAGAGAGGTGAGAGAAACCCCTTAAAGGGTAAAAAAGAGAGTCCATATTTCTCCTAATGAAAGAGGAAAGCATCAGGGACATCTGGGTCGTCGTACTTCTCTTTGTCGCTCTGAGGGATTTGTGATAAATGATCAACTAGGATATGGGAGCAATCGGGTTTGGTAACCACTTCAAAGTCAAACTCCTAAAACGAAAGGAGCCATCTCATCAGTCTCTCCATCTGTTATGCCCTCTATCTCTGCTTCTGCATTTGTCTGTGTCTGTGTCTCTGGCTCTGCCTCTTTGTTTGCTACGACCATATAACAGGGATAACAACACATCCATACTTCTATCTTGCTGTCAAAGGTAAGTTTAGAAGTTAATTTAGGTTCAGGCAAGTAGGAGGTATTCACCCATTGATAAAGACTTTGCTTCTTTCGGTAGTTGACTTATATTGCCCCTGTTGTTAGGGACAGTGTCTTTGTTTTCTTGGGAAAGATCAGTTTGATGGCTTATTTGTCTCTTGATGTAGCATTCGTTACTTCGTTGGAAGATTCTATTAAGACTTTGATGGAATTGGATCCATTACCTTTTTGTGATCCATACAACTTCAGCACCACTTTGTTGGGTTCTTGGCCTAGGGTTAGGGTTCCTTTGAACTAATTTGTCCATGCCCTTGCTTCAAAAATCCATGGTTTTCCCAATAAAAAAGGATATGAGGTCCTATAAGAAGTTGGTTTTACCATCAAATAGGTTAGCCGATAATCTCTTCCTGTGAGGGTTGTCTTTACATATAGGAGAATGCCCAAAGGTTTAATTCTTCTTTGGTCGGCTGATAAGCCATTGTGTAGGTTGCATACCTTGCAAGCCTAAATCCTTCATTGTCACGTATTTCATTGTATTCACTAATGAACCTTCATCAATCAATGCATCTACTATAAAGCATCCTTCAATCCACACACCAATGTATGGGGTTTCAAGATCCAAGAAGGCATTAGCCACATCCACCTCTTTGACAAGCTTTGGGACTTTGTTGGACTTGGTTGCCATTGAGAAAGAAATCTTGAGGCCTCTTTGTCTGGTCAGTATGTTTTTGAATTTCTTTGGAAAGTTGGGAGACAACATTAGTAAATATTGGAATATTAGATTTGGTTTAAAGGTGTCTAGGTCTTTGACCAAGTCATATTCTTTAATACGATCCACAAGCTTCTCCAATAGGCTAGGAAAGGGGGAAATGCCCACTTTTATCTTTCCTTTTTCTTCCAGGAGTGGCAACATCTGCACTTCTTCTACTTCTGGAGGTACTTCGGCATCCTCCATCTCTAGGACCTCTGGTCCAATCTCTATAGCTCTTAGTGGCACTACAATGCTCTATACTACATTGTTTGGTTATGCACTGTTCTGTTTCTCCTTGGGAAGGTTGAACTTTACCATTTTGGAAAAGGGAATGTTCTCTTTTGGAAATGTGGGTTATTTTTTCTTAGCACACATTATTGCAAAAATTGCAAATTCCACCAAATTGAAGGCAGATCCTTGGGTCTTCTGTTGGGTATCAAGGGTAGCTTTTATAGGAGATGGACTAGGATAGTCTTTTGCAGTGTGGCCTTCTCCTTTGCATCAATACAATAGAGGGGTTTGTAGTCATGGACCTTCTAGGGTTTGGACAATTGGCGAGATATGTATCTTTTCTCCACATCTATAACACTCAACTTCTGATCTCTAGGGTCGTTCTCTCTAACTTTGAGAGAGAAACCTCCTTGGGCCAAAATTAGGACCGAACTCTCTAGGATTTGGTCCAATATCTTGGGTTCTCATCTTGGATTCCAGCAAGTTGAATCTTGCTTCTTCATCTTTCTTCCCTCTATCATGCATCTCCTTCAAAGAGTAAATATCTTTTATATGGTTCTTCCTTCAACAGTACACATACAAACAGAAGGCTCTAAGGAATGGTTGGTTTTCAAGTACATTCAATGGATAAATATCTCGCTTGATGGTACTTCCCACACCATGTATTAGATCACATCACATCTCTTCCACCTCTTACAGGACTGGATATGTTTCTTGTATTTACCTTTAGCATCACACCATGTATTATTCACATCACATCTCTTCCACCTCTTACAGGACTGGATATGTTTCTTGTATTTACCTTTAGCATCTACAATTATTCTGTAATCACATCCATCAACTCCTTCTTGATGCTTGCAATTGAACTAGACAGGTAATTCTTTAGATTCTCCTCTTGGAGTACTTGCAATTGGGTTTTTGAAAGCTTCTATTATAATCACCGCATACATTGGTTGAGTTGATCCAAAGGGTCATTTGTTGTGGTTCTGATTCAAAGCTCCTATTGATACTAGGGGTTGTTGGTTCCAATTATTAGGGTTCCATTGTTGTTGTTGGGTTTCCATTGGGGGAAATATTTGAGACCACTGTTGTTGTGGTTGAATCATCATTTGAGGTATGTCATCTACGATCACTGTGGATTCACTACACCATACTGCGGTATTGTTTGCATCTAGGATAGGGGTAGGGAACCATCCCTAGGACTGCATTTGATGGATATATCATTCTTGGCATGGGAGGAGATAAGACTCCACTTCTTGAGGTCATCAACACAACCTTGCTTCAACTTCATCATACAATCTTGCATCTTCCATTGCAACTTGCAGATTGATTGGTCTTCTCAATTCTACAAAATTACAAACTTCTACTTGTAGGTCTATAAGAAAAACTCCCTTTTAGATATCTTCATCCATGTGATGGTTGGTCCATCTCTTCAATATGGATTCCATTTTAGAGACATATGCTTCTACCCATTTACCAGAGGAGTGACTTAGGTTCAAACTTAGATTCATGGAGGATTCATGAACTCCTCTTGCATCTACTCTTTGAAACCTTCATGCTTGACTTTAGTAAGGAAGGCCAACTTTAGGTCGTCCCATGTGCTAAAAGTTCATAAAGCTTGTCTCTCATACCATTGAAATGCCACACCTTTGAAAGTGGCGAGGAATATTGCCAACCAATGCTCAGGGGTTCTTGCATAGTTAGCGACATACGCTATCATGAACTCTGCTACATGAAGATCAGGGTCTTCATTGTACTCTCCCTTAAAGATGGGAAACAATACTACATTTGTTGGCTTGTCATTAATATTTCCACGACGGATTTGACTAGGAAGGGGACTTTGAGTCGCCATGGGGACTTTTGTAAAGAGTGCTGCTAGGGTATCAAAGGAAGCTTCTCCTACTAGCTCATTCTTGGCTTTGATTTTTGCCTTCTCTCTTCTCACGTACCTTTGGACTTGTTCTAGTGCTTGCTTTTTTATCACGTCATTTATTAGGGAGTTAGTTCCATCTAATTTGTTTGTACTCCACAAAATAGAATCTGAAGGGCTTTAGTCTTTAGAGGACTCTCTTGCCAACATTTCTTCTACTTCCTTCTTTTTAAATTTTTTGAATTCAGATTTCATTCCACTATAGAGGTGAAGATATTCAGTTTTGAAGGTATCAAAACTCATTCTTTTGAGCATCATTGTGGTGCCATCATCATAGTAATACCAGCTTCTCATGGTTTCAATAGTATATGTTGTAAAGAACACTCAGTCTACTAGAATTTTGTGGGTTGCTAATTGAACAAATAGAAGGTTGTCAGTGCACCAAGCGTCCCACACGTATCTTGCTGTTGAGCATCCATGAACAGATTCTAACTTGTTTCCTTGTTCTCGTGAACTTCCACTGACCACGACTTGTGAAGATTCTTCACAATTTTCCACTTGATGATGTCTAGAAATTCCTCAATGAATGCTAAATCTCCCATGGATAGTCATTCTCTTTGTTTCTACACTTCAATTTGCTCCTAGACAATTTTCCACCAAGATACACATTTGTGTTGCTTCAATAGAAGAGAAAATAGTCCAGCACATAGAGTCTGCATCAAAATGATAATATGTTTTTTCCATTCTGGGATGAATTTCTTGTAGAAAGTGGCTTTGGCAATGAGAATTTCCAAACTTTAGTGGTTGAATGAACTTTGCAAGTATCCATTGAATTCTTCTCCTCTCAGCAATGTCATTTCCTTCATTTTCAGCCTCTTTTGATGCTTGTTGATGGCAGTGTTCCCCAGTTGCGCACCAAAAACATGGAGCCCAAAGAGAAACACCAAGAAAGCATGGAATCTACGGGCAAGAAAATCTATCTTGTATCACTAACAAACATCTTTTTCATATCTGGTGTGACCACAACAATGAAAAGAATACCAGGAATAAGAAATCTCCACAAAGCTTCAAAGAAACAATTCTCCCACGGCTTCAGCTAAAAAAAATTGATTAGGTTCTTCATATTTCTTATAGAATTCATCAAGAGACCACAAAGACACATGAGAATAACCACTTTGAATGGAAATCATCACATAGCACTTTTTTTCAAAGGTTCCATAGCTTTCTCTCACAATCTCTAACTCTTCATATATACATTTTCTTGGATAGATTTTGCTATCTTTCACATACACTCTCTCTCATACATACTCTCTCTCTATAATACCATGGTATAATCAAGAATAATAATTCATAACCCATCTTTAGTGGTGGATACCCCTAACAAGAGGTGTGTCTAATATGAAAGGTCACCAGAGCCACTAGAGTGTCTCTTCGTAGCTTAACAATGTCACTATCACTTCACTCTTTACTTTGAGTCTTTACCAGCTATGTCTTCCACTTCTTTGAGCTATTTTGAACTCGCATTCATCTCTTACCATGGTTGGAAAACTTACCCAAGCTACACATTCATCCATCATCCACTGTCAACGGCATACAAAATAAAACAAAAAAAAAAATAGAGACTTTACAGAAGCCCAATACAGAGGGTCCACAGTACCATACAAAAGGTCATTATAAAGCCTTTAACTCAACTTGAATCATTCAAAACCATAAAAAATCAATCAATAAGCTTCCAAATACTCCCAAATTCCATCAATCGTTATTCCAACTACTCATAGAAAAGAAAAAAGAGCAAAACAAAAGCTCAACAAACTCAATCAAAACCAATCAAACACTATCAGAACATCAACAAACAGAACATGTCAAAACATCATATCTCCACTATAAAACATCATGAACTTTTCAAAACTACTCATCCTGATCTAAAAAACTCTCAAACACTTTTAAAACAACTAATTATTATACAAAATCCATCAAAAATCAACCATTCAGTCCTCAAAAACAACAAAAATCAACCAAAAAATCGAGTCATTTCAGCCCTCAACACTGATATGTCATGTTTCTTGTAGCACCAAAATCAATAATAAAAAGAGATCCATCACAAACACGAAGTATCATTTTCGGAAAGATAGAATGACTCATACAATTTGCTTCTTTAGTAGTGTTGTCATGTGTAGCAGCGTATGTTCTATTATGATTTGAGTCAAAACGTCTAATAGATGGGTTGGATGATCACTCTTTTTGCAGTAGTCACAAGGAGAATAATCTCTGGATAAACATGGTTGTTTATTTGTAATACCATATTCTTCATTATATTTTTTTGCCTAAATCATATGTAGTGTGACCATTTCTATTGCAATAAGAACAATGTCTATGAGGAAACTTGAGACAAGAGAAGTTACCACCACAACGACTCTTATGTATATTATAGTATTATAGCAACCCATCTTGCCCTTCTGTGTACATACTTAGTCTCATTATGGCTAGTGATTCTTGCGACATTGCTATCTTCAATATTGAGAAACTAGAGGGGACCGATTAGAGCTATTGGAAGACCTAGATATGATAGGTTTTAGTAAAGAAGTTGCAAATTAGACAACTCAAAAATGGGGATACAAAACTCGAAAATATTGTAGCCGAGGATTGGGATGAAGTGGATGAGCTGTGCAAGCCCATAATCATTTTATCACTCTCTAAGTTGATTCACTACAATATTCTAATTGGAAATCAAGTTGCATATGAGCTTTCAACAAATATTAAGGATCTTTATGACAAGAAAAGTTATGCATCTCAAATATACTAGCTAAAAGAGTTGATGGACCTTCCCATGAAGGAAGGGACTTCTATGTCTGTACACTTGAATAAATTTCACTTCATTATCACCCATTCGGCTTTGCAATAGATCAAGTTCAAGGATACTTTGTGTCTGTTATCTCTGCTTGGTACTCTACTAGAGTCATGGAATACTTTTCATATGGCTCTCTATGCTAGGCTGAAATTATAGGATATTGAGAGTGCCCTCTTGACAGAATGTGTGATTAGAAAGAATGTGGATGCTTCACATACATCAAATCTATTGACTATGAGAGCTGATAGGATGGAAATTGACTATGATAGAGACTCTAACAAGTCTTATTCTAGGACATGTGGATAGTCTCGCAATAAGTCCTATGCCCGTCCTATGGTCATAAGTGTGGTCTTACTTGTTATTATTGTGGGAAAGCAAGTCATATTTGGCAACAGTGTCATAAAATGCACAAAGAAAATACAAGGAAAATAGAAAGGGTAAAGTGTAGGGCAAGAATGATGATTGTAGAATTATATCTATGATAGTCTCGCAATAAGTCCTATGCTCGTCCTATGGTCGTAAGTGTGGTCTTACTTGTTATTATTGTGGGAAAGCAGGTCATATTTGGCAATAGTGTCATAAAATGCACAAAGAAAATACAAGGAAAAGAGAAAGGGTAAAGTGTAGGACAAGAATGATGATCGTAGAATTATATCTACAAGTCCAACATTAAGATTGAGGAGATTAATGTGGTGTAGCTTGATGTATTTGATGATCTTATATTAGTAGCTTCTTCTTTGGGTGCTTCACAAAACTAACTGATGCTTTGTTAATATATACTTAGTGTTGGTTGATAAATTCAAGGGCTTTCTTTTATGTGACCACTCATAAAGAGTGGTTTCACTCTTATCATAGCATGATTAAATCTATCCATTTGGATAATGACCTAGCATTCGAGATCATTGGTTTTGGTGATGTCCAACTACATTTTGGTTCATGAAGCATATTCACTCTTCATGATGTATTCCATATACTGGCTCTCATGAAGAGCCCATCTCTGTTGGTAGCTTGAATGATGTAGGTTATGGTTTCTCTTTCGGTGATTTCTCATGGAAAATTTTGAGTGGTGGAAATCTTGTATAGCACATGATGCTAAGTCTAATATACTAAGACCATACTTTGACTGTGGCTACAGTTTCACATGTATCTCTTTCAGATCATTGCATTGGATACATGTCTTTAAAAGGAATGAAAATGCTTACCAGTTTGTAGTATCTTTCACCCCTAGACTATAAGTGTTCTTAGTCTTGTGATCATTGTTATATGGCAAGCAGACATATAGTACACATAAGAAGTCTAGCATGAAGTGCATGGGTGAGCCATTGGCTCTTGTTCATTTGTATGTATGTGTTCCCATGGCCTGTCTATTGGCTAAGTGGTGCAAAATACTTCGTCACATTCATTGATCATTACTCGCATAAGGTTTGGGCTTACCCTATTAAGCAAAAATATGGTGTCTTCTCTACTATTCAACATTGGCTTGCTCTTGTTGAGAATGAGTCTAGGCATAGGTTGAAATGCCTAAGATCTAATAATGGGGGTGAGCATATCTCAAAAGATATTAAGAATTAGTTGAATGCCCCTTACACATCTCCCTAGAATGTATTATCTAACACATAAATAGAAGGATTTAGGAGAGAGTTCATAGTATGCTTTGCCAAGTAGGCTTACCATATCACTTTGGGTTGAGGCAATTACTACTACTATATACTTGATTAATCAGTCCCCTTGCACTACTATTGATTGCTACGTCATTGTAGAGGAGCTACGGGTTGGAAAACCTCCATCATATGCTCATTTGTGTTTCTTTAATTGTGAGGAATTCTACCATGTTTCCAAAGACAAGGACAATAAACTGGATTCTAAGTCCGTGAAATGCATCTTTCTTGGTTATGGAGATGCAGGTGAGATAGATTATTGCTTACGAGATCCACAAGCTCGCAAGGTTATCCTAGCCTTGAGTAGTTCATAATATGTATACCCTCTATATCACATGCATTCAATGCCTATTTATAAATATCCTTATCTGTGAATTTTTTCTTAATAAAACATAACCCTTTTCTATTCAATTTGTAAGTAACCCCTTTATATGGGACCCTTTTATATGTAAAGAACGTGTAAAAATAGTATTTTAAAAATCATTTATATTGAACTCACATGATACATAGATATATTTATGACTCATCTCCTCGAGTCTGCAACCATGATGTCATTTTTCCATGAGGAAAAGAAACATAAGCAGCCTGAGAAGGTGGTTGAGATATGTAGCGTGATATTTCAAGAGAAGCCTCTTGCTCTCTTGTACAATAAGCTAGATAGCCTACAATAGTAGAGCTGATGCTATAATGGCCCAAGCCCCACATATGTAGGATCAGCCTACTTTGAGATACTCTACTAGAGCTAGATTTGTCAGCTTGAGCACTTTACGTCCTCCATGGATTATGTTATGATGATAGATGTTAGGTGAGCCTCTCTCTCATGAGATTGTGCACAAAGATGATAGCTACTTATGGATAGTGCTATGTAATCAAAGTTTGACTCCTTAAGCTCTTTGCCTAGTGGTAGGAAGGCCTTGCCATGCAAGTGGATATACAAGTTGAAAAGTATCCTTGGAGGTCCCAAGCCCAGTTATAAGGCTAGATTTAAGGGTTTCAAGCAGGAATATGATGTTGACTTTGATGAAGTCTTCAAAATAACAACCCTACACTTGGGTACTAGCATTGGTTTCTTAGCTAGATCTAGGGATCTTTATTAGATGGATGTAAAGATAGATTTTTTACATGGGGACTTACATGATGAGATCTATATGTAGTAGCCTAAGGGCTTTAAAGAAAAAGGTAGGGAACACCTAGTATGTAAGTTGAGAAAGAGCCTTTGAGGCCTTAACTACACCTAGGAAATGGTACCATAAGTTTGATGCTTTTATATACATTCATAGGTATATAGCTATAGTGCTATGGATCGGTATTTATATAGAAGAAGGCTCGTGATGGGAGCCTTATGATTTTGGTACTCTATGTGGACGATATGCTTATTGCTGGGAGAGCTCATGATGAGCTGGATACCTTGAAAACTCAGCTCATTAAGAGCTTTGAGATAAAGGACATGGGACAGGCCTCACATATTCTTGGTATACGCATCATGTGTGATAGCTCTAAAGGGCTCCTTTATCTATGATCATAGAAGGAGTATATCTAGAAAGTCCTTGAGTGGTTTCATCTATAGGATGGTAAGTCTATTGGTTTTCCTCTACCTTATCATGCGAAGGTCAGTTAGGCCAATTGTCCACAATTTGATGAGAAGAAGGCCGAGATGGCCAAGATTCCTCATGCATCTACCATGGCAGTTTGGTGTATGTCATGATAGCCACTTGTCCTAACATAGTGAGTTGTAGCACACCATATGGCTACACATGGTACATAACATTGGGATGCCATCAAGGATATCATGAGGTACTTGAAGGAAATAACAGCTATATGCATATGTTATGGTGGCCATGATACAGGAGTCATGGGGTACATTGACTTTGATTGTGCATCCGAGTACAACAGAGTAAAGTAAGCTTCATTGAGTCCCTTGGTGAATATATTTGTAGTCATTTTATCACTTAGACAATGTTCAATCATGATCATACCTTTCTTTATTTCATATCAAACATAATGATAATGCACTACAATATGTTTAGACTTGTTATGTTAAACATAGTCTTTAGCAAGATTGATAGCACTTTGGTCATCACATTGAAGTGGTGTGTTGGAGAGTGGAGGATGGCGAATATCTAATAGAACTTTTCAAAGGCATACTAACTCTCGAGCCACTAAAGATGCAACTACATATTCAGCCTATATAATGGAAACAACAATACAATGTTGTTTCTTGCTAGTCCAAGAAATAAGACAACCATTGATAAAGAAACAATTTTCACTTGTGGAATGCATAGATAAACAAGAGCTTGCCCAATTTGCATATGTATAACCCAAAAGTTGAAGTGAATAAAGAGAATCAGAGTTTTGTTAGTGTTGATAAACCAACCCAAAATCTTTAGTGCCTTTCAAATACTTCAAAACTTTTTTAGTTGTAGTCCAATGTTTAAGGCATGGAGAACTAAGATATTGTCAAAGAAAATTTGAAGCAAAAAAAATGTCAGGGCAAGAATTTAGGCCAACAAATTGAAGACATCCAACAAGATTAGCATAAGGTTGATGTAATGCTAATTGTTCATCATTTTGTAGAAAGTGAGAGTTTTTGGTAGAGCTCACAAGACAAAGAGTACTAGTAGGATGTGCAAAAGCCAAACAAAATTTCTCAATAGTATCTTCAATGAAAATTGTTTTAGAAGTAATAAAATAGCCTTTTCTTGATAGTATTGAATCTGAATACCAAGACATAAGTGTATGTCATGAAGATTCACCATGTCAAATGCAGAGAAGATAAGACATTCTTTACTTGTTGAAGAAAGTTGAGATTGTTAAAGACAAGTATGGTATCATCCACATATAGAGTAAGAATTAAAAAACTATCATTGCAATGCTTGACATATAAGTTAGGATCTAAAGAAAAAGAGATAAAACCTTGTTTTGTAAGAAAGAGATCAATCTTTTGATACCAAGCTCGTGAAGATTGTTTGAGACCATAGAGTGTTGGATGAAGTCTTATGTTTGACTATAAATCCCTCTAGTTGTTGCATGTAGATCTCTTCCTTTAAATCGCCCATTAAGAAAAGCAATTCTCACATCCATTGGTGAACCTCCAAATCAAACTCAAGATCAAAAACTAACAAGACCCAAATATTGATAATACGAACAATAAGTGAGAAAGTTTCTTGATAATCCACTCCTGCAATTTGTGAGAAACCTTTGGCAGCTAGCTGTGCTTTGAATTTGTCAAATGTTCCATCTACTTTTGTTTTAGTCTTATAAACCCACTTGTATTTAATCGAGGTGGTAACTTAGTTAGAACCCATGTACCTTTAGAGAGAAGAGATTCATACTCAGCTTCTATAGCCTCCTGCCATTGTTCCTTTTGTGGAGATACCGTAGCATCACTATAAGAGATAGTGTCTTCACAAATATTGAGAGTATTCTCAAGAATATCATTATCATAAAAATGACAGGTACCATGCTCATTATCAATTGGAAGATCAACATAATGATTTATGCCAAGGTCATTACTAGCAATAATAGATGCAGGTTGTGAATTCTAAATTGGAGAGTCATTATTATTGTGTGAAGAAGATTTATCATCATATAGAAAACGAAAAGCATTGAGTAATGACTTTGTATCATCAATGTCCTCTAGTAAACACGTTCTCCCATCATCCTCCTGAGACCATAATGTGCTACCCATAACTTGTTCATGGAAAATAGCATCAGGACTTATGATTACCTTCTTAGAGGATGGATCATAAAACTTGTATCTCGTAGAAAAAATTGAATATCCAATTAAAATAACTTTTGTACCAAGAGGATCAAGTTTTTGTGAGTTCCTTTGGGTACATGAATATAAGCAATACATCCAAAGGTTTGAAAATATAAAATAGTACTTTCACCTATCCAAGTAGTAGTTGATATTTTACCAGAAGGAGTAGTTATAGGAAGATGATTTTACACAAATAATGCTGTTTAGATTGCTTCAGTCAAAAAACATCAAGATAAACTAGTCTAAAAACAAGACCATTTTTATTGCAATAAGAACAATGTCTATTAGGAAACTTGAGATGAGAGAAGTTACCACCATGATGACTCCTATGTGTAAAGCATGGAAAGTGACACCTTCAAGCAAGTAAAGCTTGGTCAATTTGTTCTGACCGTGTGTTCTCTTGTGGGATCATAGCCGTTTCTTGATTTTTGTGTTGTCATTGATGTCGTTGTGAATATTCAATCAAAGATATACAAGCTTAATCAAATTTGATCCCATCTTTGTTAGATAATATGATAACAATATTATCATAAGTGTGATCCTTTGCAGTGTCAAGAAGCTATGTTACCAATTTCTTTCGTGGAATGGCATCACTAGTACAGTAGCAAGCTGGTTAATAATGTTCTTAAATGATTTGATATGTGTTGTCATAGAAGTTCTGATGTTGTATTGTAACTCAGTGAGTTGACTATGAAGATAAAGTATTTCTATAATAGAGCTGTTCTCAAAATTTTCTATCAATTACTCCTATATAGCTTGTGAGGCTAAAAGTTTACATATGTCAAGCATAAGAGAAGCTTAAGAGAAGAAAGAATATACCAATGAGTTGCTTTATTGCATCTGACCCACTCATTATAAACAATTTGCCATTCTTCAAAGATAGGTCCTTCAATTATTACAATGGTATTATCATGAGATTGATCAATTGGTTGAGGCGGACATTCATAATTACCAATAATAATATCATGCAAGTCATCATCTTCAAGGATTAGTAGCATCTTGACTTTTCATCCAAGGAATCCTTGTCCTTGAAAGTGAGGGACACAATGTTGTCCAGAAGGAAGTCTGTTGACGATTATAGAATTTGACATATTTGGGTGAGAATATAAATACAATATGAGATCGGAGAATTTGTACACCATATACGAAACAATAATAAAAGTACAACACAATAAGTCGTATGTAGAAGCTATTTTGTAAAGAAATATATTTAGTTCAAAAAGCATACTCCAAAAGAAAGAGACCTAAGATAGATGAAACATGGGCAAATAAAGCGACCTACAATAGATGAAACGTGTGTGCAAGAATAAATCGAATCAACATAGACGAGAAATATAAACAATGATAAAAACATTTTCACTTTACTTTTAACCAATAATAGATGATGATCTAGAAAAATTTGGCAGAAAAGCAAGAGTGAGTAATTGTGACAAAACTTGTGTCGTAGAAGTTTGCACGAAAAGTTGTTGTCCTATTTATTTTTCTATTTCAATTTTAGTTTACTTGATCTAAAAAAACGTTTGACACAGAACTCCAAATTGACCAGGGATTTGCTAGAAAGAAAGCTTGTGAGTCCTAGCACATCATAAAAAAGCTAGTTCTATTGAGAAAGGCATTTCCTTGAGATTTTTCCAAATAGAAACTTTTAGGGTGTCCAAGCAAGGTATATCTAGAATTCAACATATCTACAATCTAGATGATGATTGAGTGGACTTTTTCTACCCTTAAAATTCAATAATATAGGATGCTCATAACATACCAAATACATCAAATTTAAGCATCTAAAAAACATGAATCAAGAATTGAAGTGATACTACATAGATATACTTCCTAATTGTTTTCTTCAAGGAATTGGTTGTAGCCAATTGTGATAGTTTTGATACCATGTTGAGATATGGAGAGAGAAGATATGTAGAGACGTGTGAGGGAGAGAACATACACAACATATAGACTCCCAAAGGCTATTTTATATCGATCACAATCTACATATATGTAGATGAGACCTAGTCTTGATAGGGTGAGCTATATGTAGCTCCAACAACCAGAGTAATCAAATTCATAATAAGTAATGTGATTATTATTGAGTTTCAAAATAGTGAACACACATGCAACTACAGGAGAGAGGGAGGGAGGGAGGGAAACCCATTTTTATTTTGAGATTTTAGAAGATGCAATATTACAATGATTGAATTTCTCTTACTATGGAATATCAAAGAGATTCCATCCTATCGATACAAATACAATTACATATCATGTTGCAACTATATAAAAATTTGATATTTTTTATATGATGATTTATATATTATGATACAACTTCATATACAAATATTATGATGGATATTATGAAGGTACAAAGATGAGAATCTTCATCTTATGATATAGGATATATTTACAATGTTATGTTTTTTGATAATGATTGAATCTCTTTTGAGAGATCTTAAGATGATTGAATCTCTTTAGATAGGAAATCTAGATGAGATTGAGCCTATTTGGAGATGATGAGTAAGAACACAAATCAATACATGAATTAAAAATGTGGTTATTATTATCTCTAATCAAATGTGATTTGATGAGATCTTTTAGGAAGAGTGTAACTCGGAGTTAAAGAAAAAAAAGAGAGCACGGAAGGGTCTATAGTTGAAAGAGCCAAGGTACTTAGGCTATTTATGATTTCTATTTCAAATGTCTTGATGAAAACGATAGCAAAGTGGAAGAAGATCAACAATGATCCTGATGTTCAAGGATTTCAAACATCAACTCTGGAGGATAACAAAACGTTAAAATTTGGTATCATATCATAAGATAAGTTTTGTTTAACATAAATGATTTTCATATAAATTTAAGTGAGTATCATTGATGCTATCAAAAGTATTTAGTTTTGGTTATAAACTAGAAGTGAATTATTATGCAACTTTTTTCTTTGAGGAAAAAGAATATTAAAGAGGGAGCCAGTGTAAGATTCCACATTTCTCTTATTTAAAATAATTCAACCTCAAATTAATTGAAATTATCTATCTATATTTAGAGATATAACGAGAGAATTCAATCTTGATGATATTTGTACTATTTTTTCATGTATCAAACTTGTGACCCCATATCGTAGATTCTAAATCTACTATTAAATTTCTCTTATCTATGGGAGTCTATTCTATCTAATTTGATACCATGCCAGTTGAAACAAGATTGTGAAGGAGGTGTGTTTTACTCTTATTACATCTACAACTCAAATTGTAATATTTCCACGCAATTAAAAGTTGGTTGGTTAGTTTGAAAGTTAGTTAGTCAATTAATAAGTTAGTAAGGTTATTAACTAAATACTAACTAAGGTTAAAACTAACTAACATTAATAACTAACAAGTTTTATTTAATTAAAAATATTTTATTTAAAAAATCGAGAGTCGTAAATTCGATACTTGGATTAACAAGGACCATAGCCATCCTTCACGGAAGTTACAATATGAACAAGAGTTATGAGCCATATTAATCACTAGTGATATGTATAGTATGGACGGTCCAAAAGAATTAGATTTTAGGCAAAACTAGCATAGTCTAGATATTTTAGATATTATCCTAAAAAGATATGGAGATTTCTAGAACTTGATGTCATTTAAAAGAAAGGACAAGTGATGTTTTAGTTAGTTTTGGAGATTTTATAAAAATAAAAAAATAAAGAGAGAGATTGACAAAATCGCGCATGTCGCGATTGCAGTCTATAGGCAGTAGACAACACTTTGAACAGGGAGAGAAAGAATGAATGATATGAAAGCTTTCCCAAGTTTTTTGGAGTTGTACCCCCCTTTTTGGAGCCAATGGAACCATCAAATTCATGAGTTAAGCATCAAATCACTGATTTTTCCAAGAGCCCCTCCACCAAGAACTCTTGTTCTCAGCCACATCCCCTCTTCTCTAATTCATTATAAATATGAGGCATGGGGAGGCACAAGGAGACCCCCAGAGAGAGAGAGAGAGAGAGAGAGAGAGAGAGAGAGAGAGAGAGAGAGAGAGAGAGAGAGAGAGAAGGTTCTTCCTCCCTTTTCCCCTCCTTAGAGGGTGGCCACATGCATTCTCTCTTTTCCTTTTCCCCAAGCCAAATTTTTTCAATTTCCCTCCTCTCGGGCAAGTGTCTATTGAAGTCGTGTGCGAGTCATGTTTAAAAGATAAGAATATCATGGCTCCTAGGTGGAAAATGTTACACGGATGGCAATCCCTCAACAAGCAACAAAGCCTCGGGCGAGGGCATCACTACTAATCCAACTGCGGTTCCGGTTGTAAGTAATGTATTTCTAAATTGATAGATGCTTACTTTGATTCTCGCATGAGGATACATTAGGCTCCATACTATGATGTACGAGAATAGGTCATGGGAAGAGATAGGCCTCTTCTCACATATTTGAAAGATGGAGTTTGCAAAGTGCATGTATCAAGGGAAGTTAATTGCACTTAGTTGCGTATGGCTTATTCGTTGATAGAGCAATCGGTCAAGGATTATGAATAACAAAATTGTAAAAAGAATAACATTAGGAATTGTGCATACAAGTATTAAGTAAATTTTGCATACAATCACTCTTTGATCCCAAGGGGAAGAGAAAAATACAATTAATTTTTTTGGTTGATTGAACAACATTCTAAATGATTTTTACAATCAACTGATTGTTGCATTGTGATTTGGATAAATATTCCAAGTGCTTGTGTTTGATGGTAAAAGCACGGCAAATATCAGTAATGGCAAAGTAGCCATGGAAAATAAAGGAATGTTTCACTAGAAGATGATATTAGGCTGATTGCCTTGATTATGCTTGATTCTTAATTGGATTAATTAATAAAGAATATTTTTCACGAGTGGATCATCTCCAAGATCGCATCGCGGATTACCCCAAGAGGGCACTAGTTGATTCACGGACCGAAGGTCGAGTGGTGAAAAGGCCAACAACGAAAGTTATGTTTCACTCCTAGGTCGCTTGGTGTTAGTGGAGCTCTGGATACCCCTTGCCTAGACCAGAACAAAATTGTAGACTACCGTGAGCCCAACGTCTAGGGCATTGGAAGATCCTATTCTAGATAAAGGATGGAAATTTTGGTGGCATGTGATTTGGACCAGGTACTTTTGTTGGACAGAAGGGATACATAATTTCTCCTATATGGGCACGAGACAAAGACTAACTTGAAGATAAGTTAATGAGCTTGTTTGTCAAAAGGTCTACTTGCTTTGTTTTCATGTCTGTGCTGTAAGATACAAAAATGAACCTTATTCCCTAAAGGTTTAATTAAGGAAGCTGATTTTAAATACCACACATAAATGTGATAGGACCTAATTAGATAACTAAAGAATGCCTATTGAGGGAAGCGGGTGGATGGAAACCCAGGTCTGTCCTATGGCAGGGTGGTCCCAGAGAATTTGGAGGCTTCTCACAAGGATTTATTATCGTTCGACTTTAGGTATTGTTAAGATAGAACCCGATTCATGCCGTTTTAGGGGACCGAAATGGGACTATGCCCTACGGGCAAAGAGGTTGAGCAGCGCATCCCTTTCATTTCCCATTCTCTTTGAACCAAGTGTAGCATGGGTCCGATTCGGATTGGGTATCTCTATATAAAGTAAGATGTCCAAAACCTGACGCTAGAATGCTGTCGGGAGACCTTAACAACTAGGAACCCATATTTCAGGTCGATCCTAGTGGGTTCGGTTGCGAACATTTTGTTGTGAGGCGGACTCGGAAAACCCTAGGCAACAAACCCTAGAACATTCCATGGGAGTGCCAGGTGGCGACACTTAGATTCATTTCTTGATGGACCGCTAAAACGTGCTTAGATAGCCAATAGGCGAGCACGTTACACAAATGTTGTGCCATCATGCAACATATAAAGATAGAGCAAACAAAACAAATTCATTATATCAATAGGTATAATAATGGTATCAAAGACCAAATATGGTGATATCAAATTGAAAGGGTAGTGGACATTTCTTCAGGCTACTTGCTTCTTTTGTAATAGGGTTGAAATAAAGGGCCATTATATTATATCATACCAAGAATCATTGCATCTAGCTCGTGATAATCAAATAGAAAGTATAGATCAAGGGGAGTATCCTTAGAGGATGCTATAAGGAAGGAGATATGATAATATGGACAAGCAATTCATTTCTTTAATGTATAGCATGCCAATAGTGTTCAAAAAGGGAAGATTAGATTATATGAATGAAGATTGTATGCCACTTTCATTTGAGTAATTGGGGCAGTGCTTTGATGACTCATTAGGGACTTTCTTGATATTTCTTCTATAATTGTTGGGGCAATAATATGGAAACAACAAGAAGCTTAGTAAGTTAGGTGTTCAATACTCACACGTATATGGTTCAAAACTATTGAATGGTCTTCTTTGTGCTTTGCAAGACTTGTCATGGACATTGGTGATCTACCACATGTGATTAGTTGCTTTTTTCTCCCATTCTTCATACTTGATGAGTCTTCTTTGTGTTGTCTTTTAGGCACATATATTCTATGTGTAAGACTTGAGCATTCACAACTCTAGTATCTTATTAGTTTCTTTATCCTGTTTTAAGAACTTGTTATCATACCATATCAATAAGGGGTATTAGAAATATATATGCCACTATATAAAATACATGGTGGTTTCTTTTGCAAGGGTCCTCACTTATATTGTCTATGGTTTACGTTATGAGCTAAGTGCTAAGCACATACTCTCTTTTCTTAGAGTCCCCCTAACTAAGGAAACGTAATTTTTATTTGAGACATCATAGGACTTCCTTCTTGGAGGATCTTTACCAATGAAAAACATGAAAAATAATGATCACATGTTGGCATACTCAAGATTGGCCAAGTGCTTTTGCAACAACTCATTTGTCACCTTGATTGTTTATTTGATTGAATGCTTTGGGATTTGAAGATTATATATTTATTATTAAGGAAAATCCTAAATAGTCATATTAATTATCAAAAGAAAATAAAAATTGGAAAAAGCTTGTGAGAGCACAAGAAATTAACTAGGTAACTTTGTCGCCAATTATTTTTTAATACTCCCTAATGTTAATGGAATTTGAGTAAAATACATGTACCTTGACAAACCAAGCCATTTGCTTTGGGGATTTGATCTTTACCACATTTTCCATTAGAATAGCTTAGTACTTTGTCCTCAATTAGGATTGATCTTAAGTGAGGTGGGTATTTTGTCCTTTAATTCTAACATGATTTTGGTTAATTAGAATAAGTACTACAAGCTTATGTGAGAAAATGCAAAAGTCTGACCTGATCAATAATAAATGACACATATTTTTGTAAGTTTAATGTGTTTCTTTTGATGCTACTTATGTTGAAGTCTTTTGTAGAGGTAGAATTAGTATATTGATGCTTATTTTTAGGGCATTGACCTTATGCCAAAAAGGATCATTTTCATCTCCTTTTGTAATGTACATGCACTAGAAACATATAGAATGAGATGCACAAATGACACACTAAATTTGGTTTCTAAGTTCAATATGTATCAAGCTAGGTCACAAGGTTCTCAACATTAGATTATTGATCAATCCAATAACCTTCAAAGGTCTCAATGCACCACAAAATAATCTTTAGAGGATTGATGCATGGAAACAAAGGAGCAATTAGAGAATCTTGAGATCACATACCACTAAATGTTTACAAGCAAGTAGATACATGGGCTGAAGGAAATGAAACATTAGATAACATTGGACACAAGCAAATGTCCCTTTCTACCTTCAATTATATTGGGAACACAAAGTTCAATCATGTAACCTTAGCAAAGAGAAGTGAGTTATCCAAATGTAGTAATTTCTCAAACATCAAAGAATAACTTGCAGCATCAAAGTGTCGTGTAATGTTCCTCTAACAAATCTCAAATGAAACATGCTACAACAAAAAAGTTCCTCTAAGTGTCTTCAAGAGTGTAATGTTCCTCTAAGAAATCTCAAATGAAACATGCTACAATAAAAAAGTTATTGAAATATATAGTATGGATGTCACTTAGCATCAATGTCAAACCTAGAGAAAAATTATGCATCATATATGTCAAGATGGATCAACAAAAGACACAAACTATCCCCTAGATTCAGGTTTTAATCAAAAGAGACTAAACTGTCGACTTAGTTACAAGTTTCTTTAATAGGCATGATCACACATGGACATGGAGGAAGATATTGGCATTTCTCATCTACTCTATGGGCTCATGAACTTAACTTCACAATCACATCATAATCCTTTACTTCAAGAACTTGGAGCCACTGGAGATGCATTGAAATGGTGATCTACAAGTAGATGGAGTGCCAAGATCAACCTCTGTGCTCCTCAAAATCCCTCAGTTTAAGGAAAGAAATAGACTACCATCAAGGTATTACTACATATATGGGAGATATAGCACCACATGATAGCCAACATGGTTTCAAAAATTACTAGAGAACTTGTTACTTCCACCAAACAATTGTGGGGTAGAGAGTAAAAATTGTTATCACTTTGCATATCTATAATTTCTTATTGCATGAGGAACATTCAAGATGATCCAACTTGGGTTTCTCACAGTTTGTCGTACACATGAAGTCATTTGATGCAATGTTTAGAAAATTTTCTGTAAAAGAGGCAATTCTCACAACAAACAAAATAACTAGAAAATACAAGAATATATCAAATATGCCAAAGAAACCATAGCCAAGGTGGCTAGGCATGAAAATGTATTGCCATGAATGGCTGAGAATCAAAGATGAATGCTGCAACAAGATACTCACCTCTTGCTATGGTGGACATAGGGACACACACCTATGATAGGTGGGAGGAAGGATCCCTCAATCTTGTATTCTTGAAAATGGCCAAAAAAGATCCTTCACATGTTACATCTCCACCTTTTATACCAAACCCTAACATATCCTAGACTAAGGTATTTTATGCTTTATTACAAGCCATCTTGGCCTAGAAGAGCTTTGTCCTCAAAGCTGAATTGGGAACAAATTATAAGGATGATTACAAGGATAGCTTGAAGCATATGGAATCATGCTGAAGCAAAGCTCTTACGTTGATGAAGAATCAAGAAGTTGATGAAGAAATAACCATGTAAATGGAACACACCGCTTAAGCTGTCCAAAATAGGATGTATACGAAATTGGCCATATCTTGAGTTAGAAATGTCCGATTTCCATGTACTATATAAAGAAATATAGGGGACAACATGTAGTATCTAGCCATGCCTTCAAAATCAAATTTTGATGAAGATAAGGCAATTAACTTTTCGATAGGAAATTATTACAGCAAGCTGTTTACTATTCTGTTCATGAACTATCCTCTTGTAAAAGCCATGGAAATTGCTCCAAGTATGATGCTTGTTGCCAAGAAGATTCTTAGATAGGAAAAACTTTCCATTTGATAAGGTATTCCACAAGAATTTGGTTCCTTAGAACCTTTTCCCTCTTACCAATAATCTTTTCAGGCTCATAGATGATCAAACCATCATCATCCAAGGGAGGGAGTTCTTCAAGAACTTGGATTTGAGGACCAACATACTTTTTAAGCTAAGACACATGAAAAACATTATGAATTCTTGTGCTTGAAGGTAAATCAAGCTAATAGGCAAGATCCCCAACTCGTTTGACAATGCGATAAGGACCATAAAATCTATGAGCAAGTTTATTGTGCCCTCCTTTGAGAGAAGCATATTGTGACTTGGGAACCTTCAAGAATACCCAATCATCTTCCTTAAACTCAAAATGTCTTCTCTTCTCATCTACATAGGCTTTCATGGTCTCTTGAGCTTTCCAAATGTTGTCCTTACATTGCTTCATAAAAGGCTCCATCTTTTCTAAGTCATGAGCTTGTGGATCCATATCTTCATGGAATAAGGCGGAGGATACTTACACTTTGTAACCATATAGAGCTTCAAAAGGAGACATTCCAATACTCATATGATAAGTATTGTTATAGCAAAACTCCACGGGGTGAAGCCAATGGTCCCAAGCCTTTTGTATGTCATGGAAAAAGTGCTACCTCTAACCATTTGTTAAGTCTTTCTATTTGCCCATTAGTTTGCGGATGATATGCTATACTAGGAGTCAATAGAGTCCCATTGAAGAGAAGAAATTCCTCCAAAATCTGCCCATAAACTTAGTGTCTCAATCGGACACAATCTTCATTGGCATTCCATGAAGCTTGAAGATAGATTCCATCAGCCACTTGCTTTGCTGTAAATTGAGCTTTGGTAGGGATGAAATGGGTTGATTTAGTCAATCGGTCTACCACCACATAAATGTTATTCCACCCATGCTTTGTTGTAGGTAATCCCACAATAAAATCCATGGTAATATTAGTCCACTTACCATGAGGAATAGGAAATGGCTAAAGTAAGCCACCGGGTAGAAGAGAAGAGTCCTTGTTTTGTTGGCATGGAAGACATTGCATAACAAAATCCTTAACATCCCTCCAAGTACCCTTCCAATAGAAGCTCTTATGGATATTATCAAAGGTTTTGAACAATCCATGGTGTCCCGCTAAAGGCGAAGAGTGCATCTCATGCAAAATATGGTATTTGAAAGAAGAGTGTGGTGCAAGTAGACTCTACCATGATACCATAGAAGACCGTTATGCCATTTGAAATTGGAATACTCTTCTCCTTTGCCTTGCTGAAATTCCTTCATCATCTTTGATGCTTTCTCATCAAGCAAATACTCTTCTTGAATATCATTGATCCAATCCTTATACACAATTGAAATTATAGAGATGGAGCATGCCCACATTCTTGATAAAGCATATGCTACAATGTTGTCTTTTCCAGCCATATAGGATATTTCAAAATCATAGCTTTGAAGAGTAGCTAGCCACCTCTATTGTTTAGGAGATAAATTTTGTTGGAAAAGAAAATATTTCAGCACATGGTGGTCTCTTTTAACCTTGAAATGGCTGCCATATATATAATGATGCCACTTTTTAATAGCATGCAAAATTGCCAACATCTCTTGTTCATAGACATGTAGTTGACGCTCCTTATCATCAAGCTTATGATTCTCATAAGCTATAACTCTATAGTCTTGATAGAGAACAACCCCAACTCCTCTTCCACTAGCATCCGTGCATATAGTGAATTCCTTAGAGAAATCCGGGCAAACAAGAATAGATGCTGAAATTAAGAGAGATTTCAGCTCCTTAAAACTCTTGTCGGCTATGGAGTCCCAAAAGAAAGACTCTTTCTTTAGCCTATTGGTTAAAGGAGCCACTACATGAGCATAATTTTTGATGAATTTTCTATAAAATGATGATAATCCAAGGAATCCCCGTGAAGAGGTAGAAGAAGTCGGTGTAGGCTATTCTTTGACACACTTCACTTTGTTAGGATCCACTCTTATCACTTTTTCTCCCACTATGTGACCTAGATATTCCACTTCTTCTTCCATAAAGGAACACTTTGACATTTTGGCAAAGAGTATGTGTCTTCTTAATATGTCAAAGACCTCTCGTACATGCATCAAATGCTTCTCCTTAGACTTGCTATAAATAAGAATGTCATAAAAAAATACTAGGACTTAAAAGAGGCTGCAATATTTTGTTCACGCGAGCTTGAAAAGTGGCGGGGGCATTTGAGAGCCCAAATGGCATGACCAAGAATTGGTATAACCCTCTTTCGGTCCTAAAGGATGTTTTATACTCATCTCCTTTCTTCATTTGAATTTGGTGATAGCCCGAACGAAGATCAATCTTGGTGAAGACCTTTGTATCCTTAAGTTCATCCAAGAGATCATCAATACATGGAATCGGGTATCTATTCTTCACCGTGGACTTGTTCAACTCTCTATAATCAATGCACATGTGGAAAGATCCATCCTTTTTCTTTACCAAGAGTACGGGAGAGGCAAACAGAGATTGACTTGGCTGAATTAGACCCATTTGCAGCATCTCTTTGACTTGTCACTCCACCTCTTCCCTTTCAAACTTTGACAAGCGATAGGGAGGTTTGTTGATGGGCTTGGTATCAGGCAACAAGTTGATAGGATGGTCAATCTCTTGCTTTGGAGGTAAAGATGATGGTGGCTGAAATAAATCTTTGTACTCCTCCAATAGCTCTTCCAACCTTGGATCCTTTTTCTTTGAAGAAGAAGATGGCTGATTTGGTGGCTGCTCTTCATCTACTTTTGTAAGCAAAAGAGTAAAGATGCATGATCGTGCATTGGTTTCTTTTCTTAATTTCTTCATGGATATGAGTTCCAATAGTTTTTGACCAATGCCCTTCAATTCTATATGCTGTCCATTCCATTTGAACTCCATTTGCATGTTCTTTAAGTCCAATGAATAATTTCCAATGGACTTTAACCACTTGCAGCCAATGACAATATCAATAGGTCCCATTTCGAAAGTAATCAAGTCCACTTGTATGGTACATGAAGGAGATAGAGTAATAGGAGTTTGTAGACACACTTCATTACTTGACTCATAAGCTCCATTTGCAACTTGGATCTTCAATGGCGCTTGCATTTATTGAGCTAACAATTTCAGCCCATGTAAAGATTTGGTATTTATGAAACTATGGGTGCTACCTGTGTCTATCAAGAGATGAACCACTTTGCCATTGATCAGTCCTTTAGGTTGAAGGGTATTTTCTCCCTTACATCCGGTCCATGCATCATGATAAATGGCACATAAAGAATGATCTAGATCAAAAGGAAAGCTGTCCACAATGTTATAAAACTCATCATTGGTTCCATCATCCTCATCATGCATGTCTTCAATCAAAGGGTTTGCATCCACTTGAAACACATTTGCCTCTTGATTCTCTTGTTCTTCATCTTCATCCGGTTCATCAATGATGAGAAATTTGAGCTTGCTATTTTTAGATTTACATTTTAGCCTATGGTCTTGTGTCCACTTCTCTCCACACTTAAAGCATAAGCCTTTGGCCCGCATGTCCCGAATTCGATCATTAGAAAGAACCTTGCTGTAAGTGTTGTTTTGAGATCCCTTTTGTGTATTTTCAGCCCTTGTAAAATTATGTTTTGCTTCAGCCATATTTTTGAAAATTTGCCTCTGTTTTTGTGCATAATTTCCACCTTGTTTTGAGGTATAAACAGTAGGAAAGATTGGTACTTTGCTATTATAACTATTGGGACTGTTATACCCCCTGTTTTCATGCCTAAAAGTGTCATTTGGCTGGTTGAAATAAGCTCCAAACTTAGAGGACTAATTTGATGAAGAATACCCTACACCTTTAGGCTGAAAACCCATCAGATCTTTCCTATATTTGTGTCCATACCTTTTAGCATATTGAATAGCATCATGAATGCTCTTGGACTGCATTGCACCTACTTCCAAATAAAGGGATGGATCTAAACCAAATATGTATTTTTTAATTTTGCCATATCATCAATTCCATCAATGTACATAGAGAGGTTGAGGAACATATTGGAGTAGTCACGCACGGACATGCCTCTTTGTTGAAGATCATACCATCTTCTTTTTGCGACTTTTCCTTTTCCATTGCAGAAACAAATACCTCAAACATTGCCTTTTTAAAATCTTCCCATGAAGCAAAAGTATGAGCAACTCTTTGCATGTATCTCCACCATGTATGAGCATATCCATTCTTCTAACTCCATTAGAGATGCATTATTCCCCTTGAAGTTGGAAATGGTGATTTTCTCTTTGTATTTATTCCCTCTCATTATATGTTGGCTGAAAACTGTTAGAATGTTGTCCAAAAAATGGTTGTCTCCAAGATTCTCTATGCATTGAATCCTTTCCAAAGGAATTTGGCCTAGAAACATTGCCGCCTTGATTTTGTTGATTAAATCCAAATGAATGATGCTGTCCACTAGTAGGCTGACCATAGATTGTGTTCTCTTTATTAGTGATGTCTTGAAATGATCTTCTTTCTTCAAATCTTCCATGGAACTCTTCATTGTCCATTTCTCTTAAGTCTTCATCCTCTACATAAGTTGTCTCATATCTTGGTTTAAAATGTGGATGGACATAATAATACTTTGATGGGGCTGACCATAGGTATTCTTCAATGTAGAAGGCTCCCCTCTCTCAAAATTGGACATGATTGGTTGACCAATCTCTTTCCCTTTCACAATAGATGGCTGGGCTGAAGTATTTTTACCATGAGTAGGGGGTCTATTTGAAGAAGAGGGTGTATTTTGAACCTTGATGGCCGATAATACCTCGTCAAATCCATTTTTCATAGTCTTCGCTACTACATTTTCAAACCCATATTGCATGAACTTGACCAATTGTTGAATACTCTCATTCATTGCATTGGTTATCTTTTTCATATTTTCTATTGACTTAGAAAGTTAAATCTGTCATGCATTCCAATGCTCATCATATATAACTCATTTGAAAGTGTAAGATCACCAAAAGGTTCATGGAATGTTTGGTTCTCATCATTTCCAAGTTGTACACTATGGGCATTACCAACACTTACACCATCATCATATTGGTCTTGATTTCGGGCTTCATTAGTATTATTTTGTTCATTGGCATACTCTCTAATGTCTTCTTGAATTGTCTCCATCACTTGGTCTTTTCTTTTGCCTTTGGCCATTGGAAATAGTTACAGTAATAATGGGTTGTCAATCACAAAATCCCTTGTATCTCTCAAAGTATTGCTTAAATATTGATGCTTAATAGCTCCAAAGAAAGCTTATGATGTAGAGATTTACGAGATTTGAAGATATTTCAACTTGGGATGAAGGTCTTAGGTGAAATACTAACAAACAGTGAGTCCTTGTTATGCTGTCTAGGTGCTGTCCAACTGTACCCACTGTCACTAAAACTGAAATATTTTGAGCTACAAATGTCAGATCGTTGAACTTCCTAATTCAAATCAAAGATTATTATGCCCTCTATCTAACAAGCTATCAAGCTCCAGTTATGGATTTATATAAAATTTTCTGTAATAAGATCTTTACTGCTATCCTGGAATTTCTTGCAACCTGTCAACAACTTGTAAGTGCCCCATTTGGACATGTAGGAGTTTTCTATGTAAGAATAAACCCTAAAAACCCATGTAGGTACTTGGAGAGGATAGTGGAGCACTTGAAGGGCTCAAGAATGACCTGTAAATAGTGGGTACCTACTATATAAACCTGTGAAACTGTGACCCTGTAGGTATCAAGAGAGTATGAAATGCCCTGTTATTGTTTGTGCCAATAAAACTTCTAACACCTGTGATTCCCTGATGTAACTGAAATGTCTTTGCCAATCACTGTCAAAATGGATGTACCTGCACCTGCACCTAAACTTAAAAAGTACGTGGGCTTTGAGATTACGGGAGGTGTGCAAAGCTCCTCCCGTGCCAGATTGTGCGCCCCATCAAGGTCATAATTGGGAAGGGAGGGTCACCTCTCTTTTGTCTTCCCAACTCGCCTAGCATCCACTTTTCCTCATGGGTATTGACATGGCAAGTACATTCTAGGCTAAGAAAACAGTGATGCTATGCATAGATGGAAAAAGCCTTTGATACTTTGATGAAATACAAGTGGAAAATGGAAAAATTTGCTAAAATTGAAAGAGCTACGGATAGGGAAATACTCTTTGCAGTGACTCACTACTTTTACAATATCCCACTTACCATTTTTATTGACATTTTTCAGTCTTAAGCATCAATGTTAGCTCAACCAAGTCAAGTACAAGTTAAGCACAAAATATGAGTAATGAATCACTCTATGCAATCATTTGGGCATCAATTTATGAATGGACAGAGCTGAAAATCAGTAAACTACATCAATCAGCCCTAGGTAAGGTACTATATAATCATGACATCAATGATTTACTCTTAATTTCTTCCCTTTCAGTAATTGGAAGGCTTGAACAAGTGGATTAATAGGGAAATTAAGAGTAGTGAACAAGAATTACCTCTTGATTGTTGTTGAAGAATGGAAGATGAACCACAATCAGTCAATACTCCATAAAATCCATCATCAAATTGATCCAAATTGAAAGGTATAGACCTAGCTTTAAGGAAAATTTTGTCCCATAATGATTACTTCCATGTAACATAGGCATTACTTCCAATAGAGAGCTCCAATGATTCAAGAGAATCCAATGCTTGAAGAAATATCCATAATGCTTGTAGGTGATGATGCTTTGAGCCTTGAAGAATCCAAATTCCTGATAGAATCAAGAATTGATGAAGATACCATACACTCAAGAATTCAAGAGAGTAAAAGTGCTCTCAATCTTAATGAAATGCCCCAATGTAGACCGATTCTTGATGAAGTGGCTTCAATTAAACCTCCTTGGAGTTGTAGAGCACAAAAGCCCTATGAAATTGAAGAAGATAATCCAAGAATTGGAATCTTGAAGCTTGATACCCTATTTTGACTCCATAGCCACCATATTTTAAAGCTTCATGTCCAAGAAGGCTTCAATGTCAGTCCCTTGAGTGTTGAGGAAGCTCTCAAATACTTGTTAGAGTAAAAGCCCTTTGGTTCTTTGAAGAAATTTCAAGAAATTCACTGTTGTCTTGAAATCTGCCATAGCTAGGGTTTGAGAGCTCAAGAATGCTTAAGAGGATGGGCATCAGTTGAGTATACTAGATTGGAGGCTTAGAGATTGATGATTATAGATTGTACAAGCCATAGATGATGCCATTTGCTGATGAAATCGTGGAGAAAGGGAGCAAGAAATTCAGTGCAAAATGCGCTAATTCAACGTGCTGTCCTTCTTGGATGACTGCCATGATTAAAAGGCATATAGCCACTCTATGAAGAGCTCAAAGTATGGAGATTATAGTCCTATAGGTTAGTTGCACCATTGAAGGGCCTGAGAGAATAGCAAAGACAAGATCCACCATGAAAGCTTGAAGAAAGCTTGAGAGAAGGAAGAGAGAGAAGTTGGGCCCAAAAAATAATCTCAGTTTAACCACTGTAACCCCACTTAGACTTCAGTTAGGGTCAAAACCCTTCAAAATGGACCTCCATTTGACCACGTCCTGCTATTTCGGCCAAGAACCTCCATCTCCCTCAAGATCTTCTTCAAGAAGCCTTCAAAATTAGTCCCGACTTGTTGCAAAGAACTCTGACTAGTCATGGTTTGAACTATACTAAGCCCTGTGACCAAATCTTGGTGCTCCAGTTAACTGGTTTCTATCCCAATGACTAAATTCTTCAAGAAAATGACACTTCCCATGGATCAAAGTCCATGCTCTAATATCCATGTAAAAGAGGCAATTCTCACAGCAAATAAAATAACTGGACAATACAAGAATATATCAAATATGCCACCCAAAGAAACCATAGCCAAGGTGGCTAGGCATGAAAATGTATTGCCATGAATGATTGAGAATCAAAGATGAATGCTGCAACAAGATACTCACCTCTTGCTATGGTGGACATAGGTACACACCCCTATGCTAGGTGGGAGGAAGGATCCCTCAATCTTGTATTCTTGAAAATGGCCAAAAAAGATCCTTCACATGTTACATCTCCACCTTTTATACCAAACCCTAACATATCCTAGACTAAGGTATTTTATGCTTTATTACATTTTCAAAGACGATATGAACAAGCATGACCTTTACTTTTTCACATCTTATGCAACACTCTCAATCATATCAAATGACTAGTTCTACACCATTTTGGAATATTTCCATGCAATAAAAGTTAGTTGGTTAGTTCAAAAGTTAGTTAATCAATAAATAAGTTAGTAAGATTACTAACTAATGTAAAAACTAACTAACGTTAATAGCTAATAATTTTTATTTAATTAAAATATATATTAAAAGAAAAATCGAGAGTCGTAATCTGACATTTTTCTTGGATTGACAAGATCCATAGCCCTTCACGAAAGTTACAACGTGAACGAGAGTTATAAGCCATATTAATCACTAGTGTTAATGTGTATAGTATGGACGGTTCAAAAGTATTAGATTATTGGGTAAAAAACTAGTATATTTTAGATATTATCCTAAAAAGATAGAACTAAATGTCATTTAAAAGAAAAGACAAGTGATGTCCTAATTAGTTTTGGAGATTTTATAAAAAGAAAAAAGATAAAGAGAGTGATTGTGGCGAAATCGCGCACACCGCGATCGCAGTCTATAGGCAGTAGATAGCACTTCGAATGTGGAGAGAAAGAATGAGTGATCTAAAAGTTCTCTAACCAAGTGTCAAGTGTCTTTGGGTTTTACCCCCCTTTTGGAGCCAATGAAACCATCAGATTTATGATCTGAGCATCAGATCACTGATTCTTCCAAGATCCCCTCCACTCTTGTTCTCAGCCTCATCCCCTCCTCTCTAATTCATTATAAATATAGGGCATGGGGAGGCACAAGGGAGTATAAGGATACCCCTCCAAGAGAGAGAGAGAGAGAGAGAGAGAGAGAGAAGAGTTACCCCGAGAGGCTGCCAGAGAGAGAATTAGCTCAATTCCCTCTATCCCGATCCTTCAATTAGCCATCTTCTCTTGGACTCTCCCATCTTTAATCTATTCTTCCTTCTTAATCTTAATTAATAAATCTGATTTTTAAATGGTATACATAAATGTGGTAGGACTTAATTAGAAAACTAAAGCTATCAAGGGAAGCGAGTGGGCGGAATCCCCGATGGGTCCATCCTACGGCAGGGTGGTCCGAGAGAACTGGGAGGCTTCTCATAAGGATTTATCACCATTTGACTTTAGGTATTGTTAAGTTAGAACCCCATTCATGCCATTTTAGGGGACCGAAATGAGACTGTATCCTACAAATAGAGAGGTTGAGCAGCGTATCCCTCTCGTTTCCCATTCTCTTTGAACCAAGTGCAGTATGGATCTGCTTCGGATTGGGTATCTCTATGTAAAGTAGGATATCAAAAATCCGACACTAGAATGTTGTTATGAGACCTTGGCCCTAGGAACCCAGATTTCAGGTCGATCCTAGTGGGTTTGGTTGTGAACATTTCATTGCGA
Source organism: Lygodium microphyllum (assembly GCF_053477565.2). NCBI lineage: Eukaryota > Viridiplantae > Streptophyta > Polypodiopsida > Schizaeales > Lygodiaceae > Lygodium > Lygodium microphyllum. The sequence continues at coordinate 126,507,620 of NC_141158.1, forward strand.
GGCGGACTCAGGAAACCCTAGGCGACAAATCCTAGAACATTTCCTGGGAGTGCTGGGCAGCAACGCTTAGATTTGTTTCTCGATGGACTGCTAAAACGTGCTTGGACAGCTGATAGGCGGGCACATTACAGTTGATATCAGAGTGAAACTTCGTAATAATGCATGATTGATGTAAAGTTCATAGGCATATTCTAAACAGAGTATCCTAAGTGGTATGACTTGATTGTCAGGCACCTTTTGCACCCACAAATGCTAACATGCAAGAGAAGAAATTTCTTTTCATGCAAATTAAGACACTCGAGTTTGATGGAGAAGGAATCGACATCACAACAGAGACGGAGATATGGATTGAGTTAATCAATGATTATTTCTCTGCTTCAAGAACTACTACTATCAATCAAGCAATGATAGCCAAACTTAAGTTAGTTGGCCATACTCGGATATGGTGGAAGCAATGGTGCAAAGATCAAGGTATTTTTGAAGCTGGTATCACTTGGGCTCAGCTAAAAGATGCTATACGCAGACGATACCTTCCGCCAACCTACCAGACTTTGAAGATGAATGAACTCTTCAAGCTCAAGCAACTGCAATTAACCCTAGAAGCTTACTACTCAAAGTTTGTAACCCTACTAAAATATGCACTGCCTATGGATATTGCGTAGCAAGTATCCAAGTTTTTCCATGGACTAAACACTCCTCTAAACCACCATCTTGAAGTAATGCATCCAACGTACTTGCAAGATGCATTACTCCGAGCAAATCCAATCATCCAAGAACTTAAATCGGCCAATTGTAGCAAAGATGACTCCCGAGATCAGGGTAAAAGATGCCATATGTGTGAAGAGATAGGGCTCATCCGTAGGAGATGTCCCTACCATCAATGCTTCCATTGCAATGAGCTAGGACACGTCCAAGCAGATTGCCTTGACTTAAGTCCAGAAGACATTGGGTCTCCAAGAAAATGAAGCTACACAAGTGCAGTCTTTGGATATATAGGTGAATTAGATGAAGAAGAAGACCTAGAACCCACTACACCTTATTAGGATGACTAAAAAATCCTAGGAGCTTAATCGACATACAACATAATTGAGAATAAATCCTACTCTTGTACCTATGGTTAATTGGAATAATATGAGTGCACTACTTGAAACATTAAGAGTAGCGCAACGGATGCATGGTGGGTCCTAACCCACATGTCCTAAGCCCCATTAATGCTTGTCTTCCCTGGTTTCGCTCAAGATGAGGACATCTCAATTTCTCTAAGGAGAGGAGGATGTAATATTTTCACGCAATAAAAGTTAGTTGGTTAGTTTGAAAGTTATTTAGTCAATTAATAAGTTAGTAAGATTATTAACTAAAGACTAACTAAAGTAAAAACTAACTAATATTAATAGTTATCCATTTTTATTTAATTAAAAATATATATTAAAAAAAATTGAGAGTCGTAATCCGACATTTTTCTCGGATTGACAAGGACCATAGCCACCTCTCATGGAAGTTACAACATGAGCAAGAGTTATGAGCCATATTAATTACTAGTGTTAATGTGTATAATATGGACAATCCAAAAATATTAGATTTTTGGGCAAAAAACTAATATATTTTAGATATTATCCTAAAAAGATAGAATTGAATGTCATTTAAAAGAAAAGAAAAGTGATGTCCTAGTTAGTTTTGGAGATTTTATAATAATAAAAAGATAAAGAGAGTGATTGGTAAAATTGCGCGCGTCGCGATCACAGTCTATAGGCAGTAGACAACACTTCAAACATGGAGAGAAAGAATGAGTGATCTGAAAGCTCTCCAACCAAGTGTCAAGTGTCTTGGGATTTTATCCCCCTTTTGGAGCCAATGGAACCATCAGATTTATGATCTGAGCATCATATCACTAATTCTTCCAAGAGCCCCTCCACTCTTGTTCTCAGCCTTATCCCCTTCTCTCTAATTCATTATAAATATGAAGCATGGGGAGGCACAAGGGAGCATAATGAGACCCCGAGAGGCTGCGATGAGAGAGATAGAGAGAAGAATACCCCTCTAAGAGATTGTGAGAGAGAGCTTGAGAGAGAGAGAGAGAGACCCTGAGAGGCTACAAGGGAGAGAATTAGCTCAATTCCCTCTATCATCTCGATCCTCGACTTAGCCATCTTCTCTTACACTCTCCCATCTTGAATCTATTCCCCCTTCTTAATATCTTGAGTCTACTTGTGGATGATGGCCTCCAAGCAAAGAATGTCACGTGCGGATGGCAATCCACCAACAACCAGCAATGACGTTTTAGGTGAAGGCATCACTATTAATCCAACTGTGGTTTCGATCGTAAGTAAGGTATTTCTAAATTGATAGATACTTGCTTTGAGTCTCACATGAGATACATAAGGCCCATACTATGATGTATGAGAATAGGTCATGGGAAGGGATAGGCCTCATCTCACATATTCAAAAGATGGAGTTTGCAAAATGCATGTATCAAGGAAAGTTAATTGCACTTAGTTACGTATGACTTATTTATTGAAAGAGCAATCAGTTAGGGGTTATGAATAGCATAATCGTAAAAAGAATAATATTAGGAATTGTGCATACAAGTATTAAGTAAATTTTGCATAGAATCACTCTTTGATCCCAAGGGGGAGAGCGAATATGCAATGGAATTATTATCGCATCTATTCTTGTATTGTTTGGAAAAAATACAATTATTTTTGTTGGTTGGTTGATTGAACAACACCCTAAATGTTTTTCTTTCAATCAACTATTGTTGCATTGTGATTTGGATAAATATTCCAAGGCTTGTTTTGATGGCAAATGCATGGCAGGGGTCTGTAATGACAAGTTGCCATGGGAATAAAGGAATGTTTTCCTAGAATATGATATTAGGGTTGATTGCCTTGATTATGCTTGATTCTTAATTGGATTAATTAATGAAGGATATTTTGCACAAGTGGATCATCTCCAAGATCACACCGTGGATTACCCCGAGATGGCACTACTCGATTCATGGGCCAAAGGTCTAGTGGTGAAAAGGCCAACCACGGAGAGTGTGTCTCACTCCTAGGTCACTCGGGGTCAGTGGAGCTTTGGACACCCCTTTCCTAGACTCGAACAGAATTGTAGACTACCGTGAGCCCAACATCTGGGATGTTGGAAGATCCTATTCTAGATCAAGGATGGAAATTATGGTGCCATGTGATTTGGACTAGGGTACTTCTATTGGACAAAGGGGATACATAATTCTCCTGTATGGACAGGAGACAAAGATTAACTTGAAGATAAGTTAAGGAACTTGTTTGACAAAAGGACTGCTTGTTTGTTTTCGTGTTTGTGCTATAAATTATGCGAATGAACAATGTGCCCTAAAAAGCTTAATTAATTAAGCTGATTTTAAATGTCGCACATAAATGTGGTAGGATCTAATTAGAAAACTAAAGCTATCAAGGGAAACGGGTGGGCAGAATCCTCGACGGGTCTGTCCTATGGTAGGGTGGTCATCACAGGGACAATGACTGTAATAGAGACAGAGACAGAGACAGAAGCAGAAGTAGAACTGAATTTGGTAAATTTTTGGTTGATCTTGTTGATTATACTATAGAAAATTAATTACAAACAAATTAATAATATTTAAAATTCACTAAAAATTGAGAAAAATTCATTAAATTTCCCTAAAAATCAAAATTAAATTTAAAAAAATAACAAAAAATTCCATCAATGTATTTGACTTCTTTTAAAAAATTTTAAAATAAAAAATATACCCTTTAAAAAAACATAAAATACAAAATCAAAACATACCTAAATGATAATTAAAAAATAAATAAATACTAATAACAATTTCACCTAAACACTAATCAACATTAATTATACCACATGTGATCCCCCTAATATTGCTTTGATATTTATTTAGTAAAATAAAAAGAAATTTTAAAAAAGTAAAAAAAACTAAGGTGCTTTATTTTTTCTAGTCAGTGGTTTTTGCCTTTTTGATTGGATTCCTTGCATTTGGGACTACTCAGTGCGTCCTCAGTCTCTTGCATACACACCCCTACCAGGTATCTATTTTTTGTGCTTTATTTTTTTAATCATCCCTTAACCACAATTAGTTGTTAAAATGAACTTTATTCACTCACTTTTTCACGTGGGCTAGCGCTAAATACACATTTTTCTAATAACTTAAAATTAACCTTCCGTTCACTTTGCACGCGCTATGTGCACCTCAGAAGCACCTTAATTTTTAATTAAAAATAAACCAGCCATAAAAAAAAGCACGCGTCCTCTTAGCAGATATTGTTTATCAAAGTTTTGGTTATGTCTTGATTAAGTTTTTGAGGTATTATGGTTTGCTTGTGTGATACGATTACGGGTGCGGTTTGTAGTTTTCCTTTTTTTTCCTGATACGGGGTCTTGGGTGCCTGCTTGTTGCATAGCATGAAGCTTTCGATCGCATATGTGTAGAGGTCATTCCAAATTTTTTCTAGGATGTGGGTTGTTTGGGGTGGTCAATTGGTTAGTTACGCCTGTGTGTGCTTATTTTGTTCAATTTATTTTTTATAGCTATTTTATTATTTTGCAAGCATTCTCTGTGATTGTTTGTGTTTGTGGTGTGTGTATATTCCATCTGAATGGCGCCTCAAGCTTCTCCTCATGTTTAGTATATCCCATTGGTCAATAGGGATTATTATTCCCTACTGACTTTTGAGCCTATCGTGAAAGCATGCCTTGCAACTTTTGTGGCTGCTTCACTCCCTCTGATTCCAGACGATCCATCCCTGTGTGATGAGTTTCTTGTATCATACAGTAAGAAATCGGGTTTGGTTCATGGTACTTTCGTAGTTTTGACACCTAGAGGGTTAGGAAAGGCTTTGTCTCTTCCCTACAAAGAAGAACCCTTTGTTACAACCAGATAGTTATTCTCCAATGACGAGATTCTCAAGTTGTTATAGAAGCAAACCAAAGAGGTCCTTGATGTCAAAAAGGTGATCAACACTTCAAGAGTGTCTTTTTCAATGATCACTGATCCTCTCTGGAAGCTAGTCTACCAATTTCTCCAAGAGAGGTTCATGCCTGCCAAGACACCATCTCATTATTTGTCCAAGGAGCTCTTCATAGCCTCCAGGATGGTGTTAAAAGGGGTTGCTATTGACTGGAGTACTTACCTACTTACGAAGATGAACCAACATTTTGTCAAAGTGACCAGAGGGAATGTTACAAATGTAACCTGTAGTTCATATTTATATGTTTTCTTGACATATTCAGGCCTTAATAAGGGTGTGCTACCTCCTCCTCCATCTGATCTAGTTCCTTCCCCTCCACCTTTAGAGGATTCAGAACCCATTGATATAGAGGATCTTGATTCCCTTCCTCCATTGGTCATTCAGCGGAAGCACTTGAAGCGTGTAGCAGAGAAAGTTCCACCAGTCATTCCTTCAGTAATAGTTCTTGCTACCTCAGGAAGTGACCTCCCTACCTACCTCACATGCAACAATTTATTCAGGGCACATCAAGAGGGTTCTTTGGAAATACCAAATCCTTCGCTGAATAGTTTAGTGTCAGGAGATGCCGTTCATTTCCTTTGTAACTACATCCAAAGTTCTATTGAACTCTTAGTGACAGCATGTGTTCAACAGTTATATGCTTATTTCTATGAAGAATTGATGCAATCCAAAGACCAGATGCATAAGGCAGCCACAGAGTTAGCCTCTGCCAAAGACACTCTTGCCGATATGTTTAAGCAGATGGAGCAGCATACCCAAATGATTGAGACCCAGAGAGAAGAAATATCTTCTTTGAAAACTCAGTTAGAAGAAGCTCAGTCAGAGGTCTCACTAGGGTTTCGAAGGAGAAAGAGAAAATGTCCAAAGAAGCTCAAGAGTTTCAGACTCTTTTAGATACGAACCTGTCAGCTTTGTAGACTCTTTTAGGGTTTCAGAGGAGAAAGAGAAAATGTCAAAAGAAGCTCAAGAGTTTCAGACTCTTTTAGATACGAACTTGTCAGCTTTGTAGACTGCTCATAATACATTGGAATCCCAAGCTTCCCAGATTAAGCAATTGCAGGACCAACTAGCACAGTCACGGTCCATTCCTCCAAGCCCTAATGTTCCTATGATTCCTTCTATATCTCAGGAGGACTTAGCAGTTCTCTAGAGACATGCCACATTATGTCCATTATTTCAAGATAAAGTGGAAAGATTGCAGTCTAGGATGGATTTATTATGGTCTACATTTGAGCAATTTTAGGAGTATGTTCCTCTGGACCATTCCTTTTTTGTCCACTATCAGCTGCAGAAGTTGGCCTTCTATATGAAGCTCTCAACGATGGATCTCCCTCTTCCAGAGGATGGTTGGAGTGGGGCTTGGTCTTTTGATTTGCAACAGAAGTTGTCCGTATGGTCTTTGAAGATTCTGTGACAATGGATACCATGTTGCTGTCTTATATGTATCTACGAGGAGATCTGTTGATTTCAGATGATGTAGATCTAGCTTGGTATATGGGGGATGTGGTCTTACAAGCTGCCTTATATGTCAACCATTTGAAGTTGAGGATAGATGATATGTTCTAGTTCTATTCTTCTAAAGTGGCTACTTGCCCTTACACTTCATGGCATTCAATGATTGATTCTGTAGTCCTGAACCAACGCCAGAATACGGCTTATACTTATGTGCAGAGCACTAACCAACTGAGGGTGGATCTCTTAGCTTATCTTTCCAAGAACCATCCATTTGATTCATCCTTCTTTGATGCCTACCATCGACGATCTGTTTTAGGTCCCTCGATTCCTAGCTTATTGTACTATCAACAAATGGCCCATCGCTATGATGCTTATTTTTCCCTTTATCAATCCAACTTAGTAGCTATCTTACCTCTCCTTTTCCAACCTCAGTGTTTTCCTCAAATTCCAATCTTTACCTATTGTTCTTTCATTGAAGATCGAGTATTTTTCCCTTCTCCACCATGACCTTCTCCATCTATTAATATACCTTCTACTTTTCCTGCTTATCAATTGACACATTTCCTAATTGATTCGCTTAAATTTTCAGCCACTCCTTCTTTAGCTTATTCCTCATTTTATAATTTTGCCTACCCATCTCTTCATCCTCTTTTACTTATTCCACTTCCATCTCCTGCCACTTCTATTTCTCAATCCCCTCAGTTGGTCAGTGGGAACGAAGGATTTGATCAGCAGATTCTGAGAAGAAGAGGATGGACCTCAACTGATTCTCTCACGGGACCACAGATTAATTGGCCATTAATTCCAGGGGACTGGACAACTGCTAGTCAAGCATACTAGAATTACCTTCATTTTTCTCACCAATATTCACAATCTCTAGATCCTTCAGTGAGATTGACAGCTCTTTTGCTTGGTACCTAGCATATAAACATAGAAATTCCCATAACGATCAAAAGGCCATTCCAAAGCTTTGTATGAATGCCAATGTGAACATTGATTCCCAACAGTTGGATGTCCTATATTTTCATGCCCTTTGTTTACCTAGCAGATATCTTGTTTTGCTAGAACAGTTGTGCTACTTTCAGTTCTTTCAAAATCCTCCCAAGACATTTGTGGATGACTCCTTATCCATGGATCGCTTTCGTAATCATCAAGCCTTCAAAAGAGATCACCTTCATTGATGCCTTTGCAATGTATTTTGGATGATTCTTAATTATATATATCTCTCTTTTTGGAGGTGCCATTCAGATGGTTGTTTTGTGTTTAGTGTTTGTGTTGTGGGTTAATTTGTATGTGATGAGTTTGTGCTGGTTGAATAATTTGTTCGAGAACTCTCTTTTCAACTATTGATGGTGATTGTAAATGGCAAGCCTACGATGGAGAGTTGAAGAACCTCTTAGATTGTTATGAATTTTTATTGTTTATCAAATGTGTTAATGAATAACGATGTTTTCCTTTAGTAGTATTCTTTTCTAGAGATACAGGTGATAAGTTGGGGTCGTGGTTGAGTGATTATTGAAGATACCAAAGAAGCTTAAATTGAGCTCTTTAGTGAACTTATATTCTTCTTTTCCTTAGGTCGCGAGGACGCTTTCTTCCTAAGTGTGGGGATATGTTGAGAGTGAAAAAAGATTGAATTTTTGACTGATTTTTGTTGTTTTTGAGGTCTGAACGATTGATTTTTTATGGATTTAAAGTGATGAATGGTTGTGAATGGAAATGTTTGAGAGTGTTTTGGATGATATTGATTATGTTTTGGAATTTCACGATAATTTTTAGAAGAAATATGAAGCTTTGTGATGTTCTGATAGGTTCTGTTGAGGTTCTGATTGGTTCTGATACCTTCTGTATAGCTTTTGTTTTGTTCTGAATTTATTCTATATGAAGCATGGATTGATGATTGATGAAGGTTGAAATATTTTGGAAGTTTATTGAATAGTTTTTGATAGTTTGGAATGGCTTTAGTATGAGTTATGAGGATTTGCTGTTCTGTGATGACCTTCTGTAACCCTCTGTAAACCTTCTGTCTCTATTTTGTATCTGTTATGTACCTGCTCTGTTCCTGTTCTGTGATGTTCTGTAGATCTTCTGTAAGTGTTCTATAGAATGTATGTGTGACTTTGGAAAAGTTTTCTAACTTTTGGAAATGATGAATCTAAGTTCAAAAGAGCTAAAACAAATGGAAGAAGCATCTCGTGAAGACTGAAGAAAAGACTGGAGTGACAGTGACAGTAGTGAGCTATGAAGAGACACTGTAGTGGCTCTAGTGCCTCTTTGCATCAGACATAATACCTCTTGGGAGGTGTACCCATGACCTAAGAAGGATGATTGAGAGTCATTATTGAGTATTGTAGTGAGGAGATGATGTACTATTGAGAGAGAGAGAGAGAGCCAGAGATAGCCAATTCTATCAAAACAGTGTGACTGTATATGAGAGATTGAGAGAGAGAACAATGAAGACATTGAAGATGAATATTATGTGATTGATTGCCATTAAAAAATGGTGTATTCCTTTATGTTCATTGTTCTATTGATAGATTCTATGAAGATGTTGAAGATTATGGTTGATTCTATCAAATCCGTGGGAGATATCTACTATGATGCTGCATGAAAAATTGATATTTTCTTTATTTTGGTCATCAATAGAATGAAATAAAAGCTTGTTGATGTTACAAGATAGATTTTCTTGTAGTAGAATCCCTTTTTCTTTGGTGTTCCTCTTGGAGCTCCATGTTCTTCCAAATGAAGAGCACCTTGCCATGGCACAAAATGAACCACGAAACCAGCCAAGAGAGGCTACAAATACATTGCTGGCCACAAAAACCTGCAAGAAAACTCTCCTTCTCACCAAAAATCCATGCTCTCCAAACACACAAGAGGAAAGCACACAAGAAATTGGACAATTCTTCCATCCTCACTCTCTTCCTCTTCCTCACTCTCCATTAGATTTGGCAATGAAGTACAAGAGAAAGGAGCAAGAACAAGAAAGATGCGAGTTGTGCCAAAATGGGAGAGGAGGAAATGAAGCGTGAGAGGAGAAGATAAAGGAAGAGAGAGGGTGTAACCACCTCAACCTCCCACCTTTCCAAATCACCCGACAAGCCTCTTCCTTTTCCTTTCTTGATATTATAAAATTGAATTGCATACATCTTGGCTAAGGTCTAAAGACCCTTCAATTTTTGGAATGAGACAAAAGGTGTTTGACCTTCCCTTTCCTTTCAACATATTTTAATGTGAGTCTTTTGGACTACACATTTTACATTGCTTCATATTTGATTTTTTTACAAAAGAGTACAAAAGCAAAGTGTCAATTTGCAAAGGATGTTTCCATGTTAAGCACATTTCGGTGCCTTTATTTGCACTAATTTCCCGGTCATCACAACTTCGAATGCTCAAAGATGTACCTGAGGTGACCCATAAGTGTAAGTTTATGACTGGTTTGATTGGTCATTTTTATGCGAAAGTGAACATGTTCAAGCCAACGAATCTCGAGGATGTGATTTCCTTGGCCCATGATGCTGAAGACAAAATTCGAGGACGAGAGAAGCGACCACAACAATTCTCAAACAATGGTAATTTCAGTACCAAGCAATTCAATTCTAACTTTTGAAGATTCAATCAAAACCACTTTCTTCCATATTCATTTCGTAAATCTTGGACACGACCCCCTACTTTACCATTAAACACAAATCCAAATCGTAAGCCATCTTTTCAGCCAAATCTCAACATTCCTAAACTTTCCGCTATTACCAATAATGTTTCTAAAGCCAAATCCATAGTCTGTTATAAATGCCATCAACCTGGACATCTAGCGGCGAATTGTCAATCCAAAAAGCCAACTGTTCACATCAACTATTTGGGAGCGACTGAAGATGAAGACCATGAAGAAATGCCAGATTTCATGGAAGACAATGACAATAACGGCACCACTTTAGATACTTTACCGGGTATACCAAATCCCCATTCTTTATTAACGATAAAATGTCTTGTGCATGGTAAAGAAAAGACTGTTTTACATCATGACGAGAGTACACATGATTTTATTTCTACAAAATTGGTCAAAGAATTGAATTTACATACTGTTTCTACTCATTATCACATCATGCTGCATTCTTAGGCACTAGATACAATGGAACACAAGAAGTGCATGATTTAGAAATTAAAATTGGTGATTATGTTGAATGTAGAAATTTCTTAGTTGTGCCTATGCAATCTAGTGACATTATCTTAGAAATGCCTTGGCGTCATCAGTATAATCCCGATATAGATTATTCCACGCATTCAATGAAGATTCATTCTCATGGGAAACAAATCACATTGCATGGTATATACACTTTTGATAATTTTCCATTGCTTAGTCATACACAGGCTAAATGTGCATTAAGAAAAGATAGCAAATCCTACTTAATTTGGGTGAATGTAATTGAAGTGAAGGAAAATAAGATGCATCCTAGGCACGCACAATTTCTTTCACAATTTAAAGACTATTTTACTTTTGACTTGCCACTTGGTTTATCACCCACACGTCCTGAAGATCATAAAATAGACTTGATTTCAGGTTCTCAACCACCGTGTAAAGCACCTTATCGACATAATCAAATTGAATAGAAAGAAATTCAAAAGAATTGTTAACCCGAGGACTCATTAGGCCCAGTAGTTCTCCATTTGGTACACCTGTCCTATTAGTTAAAAAGAAAAACAACACGTATAGGATGTGCATTGATTATCATGCCCTAAATAAGATAACTGTCAAGAATAGATATCCAATCCCTAGGGTAGACGACCTCATGGATAAACTACAAGGGGCTGCCATATTTAGCAAAATAGATCTTAAATCTGGATACCATCAAGTACGACTGGACACATCTGACATTTTTAAAACTACATTTAGAACTCAATTTGGACATTATGAATTCCTTGTTATGCCTTTTGGTTTAACTAATGCACCAGCCACATTCAGTTGTATGATGAATCATATATTTTTGAAGCATCAGCATTGTGTCATTGTTTTCTTTGATGACATATTAGTTTTCAGTAAGAATGAGAACAAGCATTATGAAAATTTAACTTTGGTTTTCAAATTACTGAAAGAGAATCAATTATATGCTAATCCTGAAAAGAGTTTTTCCAAACCCAAATTGAATACTTACGACATATTGTTTCATCTGAAGGCATTAAAGTTGATCCTAAAAAGATAGAAGCAATTTTGAATTGGTCAATACCTAAAAATGTGCATGAATTACGTTCTTTCTTAGGTCTTGCTAGCTTTTACATAAAATTTGTGAGAAATTTTTCATTGCTTGCATTACCTTTGATAAAATTATTAAAGAAAGGTATTGTATATCATTGGTTTGAAAATAAGCAAAAGTCTTTTGATTTACTGAAACATGCCTTAACACATGCTCCTGTATTGCAACTCCCTGACTTTAATAGACATTTTTCCTAGTAGTCACTGACGCTAGTGGATTTGGAATAGGAGCTGTCCTTATGCAAGATTCCCATCCCATAGCCTACTCTAGCTACAAGCTTAAACCTTCTGAACTCAAGTATTCTACCTATGATAAGGAATTGCTAGCTGTAATACAAGCTTTATGTCAATGGAAACACTATTTAATGGAATCTGAATTCATGATTAAAACTGACCAATAAAGTATCAAACATCTCCTTAGTCAACCACAAATATCTGACCGATATATTAAATGGGTTGGTTTTATTCAAAGTTTTCATCCACTTTCCAATATCAACCCAAAAAAGAAAATGTTGTTGCCGATGCCTTGAGTAGGAGTAGAAGACCAACTATTCATAATATCTATGTGATATCTTTTGATTCCCTTATCCCTATGAAAGATACCTATGAACAAGACCCTAGCTTTCAAGCTGATTGGAATAAATTAATTGCCAATAACTTTATTCCAATTGATTCGTTGTCTTATGCTGATGGATTTATGTTTTATGAGAAAAGGTTGTGTGTAGCTGTTCTATTTAGATCATTTGTGTTGCATGAAATTCATTGTCCCCCATATCAAGGCCATAGAGGTATTATTTCCACTTTATGCACATTGATTGAAGATTTTTATTGGCCACAGATGGAATCTAATGTTTTTAACTTTGTATCTGAGTGTTTAATTTGTCAAAGAGTTAAGCGACACCATGGTAAGCAATATGGTTTGTTAATGCCTTTATCAATTCCTGAAAGACCATGGGAACATATTTCAATGGATTTTATTACTGGTTTGCCTAACACTCAAGCTAATCAGAATATGATTTGGACTATTGTAGATTGGTTTAGCAAACATGCATATTTCATTCCATACAAGAAAACCTTTACTGCATCTCAAGCTGCTCAATTGTTTCTGAAAACTATTTTCACTAACCATGGTTTACCAAAAGTTATTATTTCTTATCGTGATTCTAGATTCTATAATAATTTTTGGACTACTTTGTTTGCAAACTTAGGAACAAAGATTGATTTTTCATATGTATTTCATCCTGAAACAAACGGATAAACAGAAGCTACAGACAGCACAATCTTGAATCTTTTACGTGCATACACAATTTCAAAACCACAAGCATGGGATACACACTTGCATTTACTTCAGTTTGCATACAATAACACTCCACATACAGCTATACAAAAAGCACGTTTTGAAATCGTTTATGGATATAGATTGTCTACACCTAATACTTTATTGTCAAACAAAGTTAAAGCTGCTGATGATATTGCAAATATGCATGCTACTATTTTTGATGAAGTTAAAGATATGATTGCAAAAGCCCAACAATCATATACTAAACAAGCAAACAAGAAAAGAAAAGCTATGAATTTCACAGCTGGTGATTGTGTTTGGTTATGAATTGAAAAGCAAAGACTACAAAGTGTTGAGAAACACCATGTTGTAAAGTTAGCTCCTAGATTTTATGGATCTTTCAAAATCATTCACAAAATCAATGACAATGCCTTTAAATTAGAACTACCCCAACACTGAAAAATCCATAACACTTTTCATATCAGTTTGTTACGACCTTTCAAAGGCCAATTACTTGTCCACCCTGTCTATGAAAATCCTCCTTTGTTAGAAGAAGAAACTGAAATCCTTGAACTTAAGACTATTTTAGATACTGACTTTATGACCACTAGAACTGGCCATAGATATTCTAGATATTTGGTAAAATGTAAAAATCATCCTATTGAAGAGGCCCAATGGATGCACGCTTGTGACTTAAGTGCTTATCTCTCACTACTCACTCCACATTGAGCTAATAGCAATTGAGGACAATTGCTATCCCACCCCAGGGGTATGATTCTAAGAGGCATATTCCATGGTGGATTCCGTGAGATTTTGCGATTTTACAGTGGATTTTGTAAAATTATATTTATTTACCGGGGCTCATACAAGGGGTGGATGTGCGAAAAGTTAATGGGGACACTGTCCTTTTCGAGCGTCACGTTAATTTAATGTACAAGTGGGTGATTCCATAGCGGGTGATTCTGTAAAATACATAATTAAAAAATTGGACATTTATGAGTTTAGAGTATGCACTCGTATTAAATTAAGGTTGTTAGGACAGAGTTCCAACCTATTTATTTATTTTATAGCTGAAGACTACTAGATATTCACATTTGTTAGTTTAATTTTATTTTTTTCTACAAAAGCTAGTCTTTATATGAAGCTGTCCACTATGGATTTGCATCCTCTAGAGAATGGATGCAGTGGTTCTTGGTTGTCACATCTCTTAGCAGAGGTTGCCTGCATGGTTTTTATAAATTCAAGTATACATGATACCATGCTGATGTCTTACATGTATCTTAGAGGTGATCTTCTAATTCAAGACGATGAGGATATGTCTTAGTATATGGGTGGATGCTATTTTGCAAGTTGTTCTTTATGTTTGATGTTTAGAGTTGTAGATGGATGAGTTTTTTCAAGCATATTCCTCCAAAGTGAATGCATGTCCTGAGGTTTCGTGGCATTTCATGATAGAGTCTATTGTATTGAATAAGAGACAATTGAAAGCCGCTACATGTTTACAAAATACCAACCAACTCAAGGAGGATCTTTAGCCCATGTTTTTAAGCAATACTCTTTTGATATTTTCTTCTTTGAAGCTTACAATTGTTGATCTATTTTAGGTCCATCAATGCCTTCCCTCACTTATTCTCAAAAAATGATCCACATATTTGAGTCTTATTTATCCATACTTCAATTGACTCTCCATATTATTTCTCCTCCTCTTTTTTAATCGCAAGGTGCTCCCCAAATTCGTATCGTTACACATTGTCCATTAATTATGGATTGTGTTTTCTCCCATGTTGCTCCTTATTGTCCACTATCTACCACACTCCTTTCTACTTTTCAAGTGTATTTTTAAATCCCTTTCTTATCCAATTTAGTTAAATTAGTTGAATCTCCATCTTTAACCCTTCCTTTTTTTAATGATTTTTCCTATTTATCCCTTCATCCCTTGATACTTGTTGCTTTTTCTCCATACATATCTTTTATTCCTAGTCCCCCTTAGTTGGCCACTCTGGTTTTGATTTGTAGATACCTAGATGTAGAGGGTTGAGTCAAATTGATCCATGGACAGAATCTCAGATTAATTGGCCTGTGATTCTAGGGGATTGACAAACT
The DNA here is from genome assembly GCF_053477565.2 of Lygodium microphyllum. Lineage (NCBI taxonomy): Eukaryota > Viridiplantae > Streptophyta > Polypodiopsida > Schizaeales > Lygodiaceae > Lygodium > Lygodium microphyllum. The sequence goes on from NC_141158.1 coordinate 126,522,687, forward strand.
CCTATATAAGCTTATCAAATTTATTTGCAATTTGTCCAAATCTATTATCAATTTACTCATCCTTTAGTTAGATTAACTACTCATTTTGCTTGGTACCTAGCACATATGCATTGTCATTCTTATAATGATTAGAAGCCAGTATCAAAGTTGTGTATTAATGCTAATGTGGATATTGATCCTTGCTAGTTGGATATCTTATATTTCCATACTATTTCTCTTTCGAGAAGATATCTGGTTCTTTTGGAGAGGATGTGCTATTTGCAATTTTTTCAAAATCCTCCCAAGATATTTGTGGATGAATCCCTTTCCTTGGATAGGTTCCAAAATCATTAGGCCTTTAAAAGAAAACATCTTCATTGATGGTTTCTTTTTTTATGTAATTTGTGATTAATCTTTAATTATCCTTTTTCCTTCTCCCTTATTGGGGTGTCATTCAAATTTCTCTTTGTTATGTGTCAGTGTGTGGGTGTGTTTGACTTGTGTTCTTTTGGAGATATGGTTTGAGAAAGCTGAAAAGATTTGAAGATGTTGATTTATGGATATGGCTAAAGTCTTCAAGACCTATGAAGGAATGGATGAATCTCTTATATCCTTTACTAATTTATTTGGTTATATTTTGTAAGCTAAAAATTCATTCATGCTTCAATGTATTTTCCTTTCATCAATCTTTTTAATAGATCTAGGTTATTTTGGAGCTTGATGGGGTCTCTGTGAATACTGATTGATTGATGTTCGATAAAAGAAGTGTTGAGCTACTTTTTGGGCTTAATATTGTGCCCAGGTTGTTGAAGCAAATGGAACATCGGGTGTGGTAAATCCAAGTACAAGCAAAGACGAAATTCTCAATGTCGTCGTGCCAAACCAAGTTGTTCACATTTCAAAAATAAGCTATTGTTTTCATATTGCCACATAAAATAATAAGGTTTTTACCAAAATTTTACATAAAATATTAGCTTTTGCATTAAATAGTACAAGACCTATTTGCTAGATTGTATGGGTAGCATCCATATAAGAATAAGTACAAAAAAAAAATAGCTTCCATATTTTTCAGTTACACAAATTGAAAAGTTTATTTAGAGAGCATATTAATACACGGATAAATGGTTAACTACTACCTATGATTTGTAGTTAGATTAATCAATATTATAATTTGTAAGATCATGATGGAAATAGTTGTAGGAGGATATTGTACGAAATGAGTAAAAGGTCTATATGTGCACTTGAGATTAATAAAATAACTCGATATATTGTCAATGCGACAAGGTTAAGGTTGATTAATGCTTGTTATGAAAAGTGAATGTCTATTTAAGGGTATTGTAAATCATCTCGTTAAATTATTATCGCAATATTTTTTCTAAAGGAAATTCACTTATGTTGGGTAAGTTAGCCCCAAATGGAAAATTCATGTCTTGCTTAACATGTTGTAAGAGATGTACTCAACACTTCTTCATGGGGAGGAGAATCCTCATTAGAATGTAAGGTTACCTTAGGATAAGGTCTACCTTGGCTATGGAAGATGTGAAACTACACGATGGTGTGAATATCATTGTTTGAAAGGATTGTTTGTGTTCACTAGAATCCAGATCCTTGATTAAAACCATTGACTAACAAGATAAAATGAAAGATCACGCTAGGCTACCCCCAAGCTAGCTGCGAGACCCTACTCCAAGGGGGTCATGGTTATCACTTCTAGAGGGTTAGATCGGCTCTGTAACAAAAGGCCTGTCCGTAGGGATAACCTCGGGCAGTAGGAGATGTGGGTGCCAGCGGGGCTTTGGCCGTAAATTCCACATTACTCCTAGAATCTGACGAGCCCCTTTGTGACTCAGGATGGGATCCTAGAACCCTAAATACTAGTTATAAGGGTGGAATCTTGGTGGGCAGAATACCCTCGTGGAATTCTGTATGTCTTCCATAGGGTATGAAAGATAGAAATTGTAATAAACTTCTAATATAATAAAGAAATTTGTTTTATTGAAGGGTTGTTTGAATTGTATGCATGCCTGTGATATAAATTATGTGAAGGAACATGTGATTTAACGGACTAATTAAGGAAGCTGGTTGTATATGTTCCAATAAATGTGTTGTAGGTGATTAAAAAACTAAAGATGATTCTGTCATCAACAAAAAGTGGATGGGAGTAACCCCCGATGGGTCCGTTCAATGGTAGGGTGCTCCCGATTAGCTGAAAGCTTTTCTAAATCAGTGATAGAAATAGGAAGACGATACGTTGACCAACTAGGCATTAGGTAGAACTAACTTGCATTGTTTTAGGGGGCCAGAATGGGATTTTGCATTATGAGCAGGAGGGTTGACATACCACACTCCCCTCCTTCTCCCATTTTCTTTGAACCAGGTGGAATGGCAAGTCTGCTTTAATTCGAGTAATCCTATGGAAAGTGGGAACTCAAAATTATTGACCCGTAGCTGGTTGTTAGGAGACTCATTTGATTTTAGGAACTCGAAAATTCAGGTCGATCCTAGTGGGATAGGTCGGAATACTTCCATTGCAATGTAGACTCGATGGGGTTTAAGTGACAAACCCCATGATATTCCAAGGGAGCACCGGGTGATGTCATTTGGAAAACCTACTGATGGACTACAAAAATGTGTGCATTGGAATGAGCCTGGGCGGACACCTCACAGTTGGTATCAGAGCGCATGTTAGTATAGAATATGACGTAAGCTTAAGAAAAATATATATATTTTTAAAATACAGCACCGAGGATATGTTTTCTTCTCTTTGCTAATGTATATTTCTGAATTATGGCAGAATAACGAATCTTGATCTTTCAAGTAATGTTTATGTCAGCTATGTATTCATCCAGTTTTGCCTAGAGAAATCAGATGATATGGATATTAGATATCAGTTCTACAACCCCTCACCTCGATATTGTAAAAGATGGCGGATGATTAGCGGAGTATACTGCTATATCGATGCAAGCCGTCTAGCTTATCTTTAGAATAATCTGAAAATGGTAAAATGGATGGAAGATCTTAAAGTTGTCGAGATCTATCTAGGCAAGAAGAACAAACTAAATCAATATATCTATGAGGAAGCTACGAAGATCCTTCTAGCCAATAGAATAAAGGTCGTAGGTTGCTCTAGTCACCGCAACTACAAAAAGGACAAATTTCTTGAACTCCCTCAAAAATATAGATTCCTAGATATTTACTCTTAGAATCTAAGTTACTTCATAAAAGATGTATTAGAATGTCATGCTTAGATTGTAGTAGGGAATCCTTCTTTGAAAAAAATAAGATAAACCTGCGAGCTATCTGATTACCTTGTATATCCATTGTAATAAAGATTGATTGATATATTATCAATTAGAGAAATAATGGAACCTTATTTTCCCTTGGAACCTTTGAAATTGCAGTTTAACTTTAGCAATGGGACGAGAGTTTTATTTGAAAATTGTTTCAATAAATTAAGTGAGAAATAATTTGGATATGAAACTCTAATATTAACGCTATATAAATTTCATAAAGTTTAACTTGTGAAAATTTCCCATAATTTTGCACCCACAATAATTCTCAACGAAGCCCAAGAGAAAAGGAATCTTTTGAAGGAAGTCAAACCTCCAAAATTTGACGGGAAATGTGAGAATGTGAAAGCCGATGCAGAAATTTGGATCAAATCCATGGAAGATTATTTTACTGCCACTGGAACTATCCCAGCCAACCAAGCCATGATAGCTAAGCTAAAATTAATTGGTGAAGCTCGAATCTTGTGGAAGCAATGGTGCCAAGATCAAGGTGTCCTTGAAAATACCTTTCTGGAGGCGTATTACTCCAAGTTTGTTTCACTTCTTAAATATGCACCCTCCATAGATACTGCTCAACAAGTGTCCAAGTTCTACAATGGGCTAAATTCTCCTCTGAACACTCATTTGGAATCAATGTGCCCAATAGACCTCCAAGATGCTTTGATTCGAGCTACTCCTATTGGTGAGAAGTACAATCAAAGCCTAAAAATAATAAGTTTTGGAGCTACAATAACTAGAACAAACGAGGATTCAAAGGTCAAGCAAAAAGAACCCAAGGCCAATTTTACCAAGGTTAGAAGAAAAAGGAAAAATCCAATATAGTTGAAAATTTTGTTCCTGCCCATGAAAACAGGGATGGTCTTAAGTGCTTTCACGGTAATGAGCCAGGACATTTTAGGAGAGATTGTCCAAAGCTTGGTGGAAACCACCTCCAAGGCCAATTTTGAGGTTAAGGCAGAGCTGTCCAAGGCCATGGTCAAGTAGCTATGGCAAGAGGAAGAACGTCAAATATTACCCTAAAAGAGACTAATAGGGATGAAGACCCTACTATGGAAGAAGCTATTGAAAAAGCAACTGTTCATGATGTATTCCACGAGAAGGGTCCAAATTGTCAATATTCGATAATACAGACACCTGATTGACTATGGAAGTACACATATATTTATTTCACCCAAGTGTGCTAAGAAGTTAGGAATAGATACAGTAAATGCATCAAAACTACTTGTGGAATTAGCAAATGGAAAGGAAGTACTTTCTACATAGCAAATGGCCAAGGTAGAGTTTAACCTAGGAGAAAACCTTTCAAATGTGAGGTTCAGAGTAATGAACTTAGGAGCTTCTGAATGTTTACTAGGAATGGATTGGCTGATTCCCAATTATGCTCATATCCAATGTGGAAAAGGTCAAGTTACATTTCAGGATTTGAATGGTAAAATAGCAACTACACAAGGTGAAACAAGGAAACCTAAAGTTCAATTAGCAAAAGCTTCTCGAATTGTGAAAGTCTTGAAGAAACGATTACATGTTTACTTAATCAAGCTTAACAAGGTAAATGAAGATGGTCAGACAAAAATCAAGATGGTCAGAAGAAGAACCATCCGAGTTAAAAGAGTACACCGACATATTTCTTGAAGAGCTAATTGAGTTACCTTCGGAAAGAGAACTTGTTCCAGGAGCCACTCTATTGGCAAAAAGACCTTACAAAATGTCTATTCCTGAAGCCATCAAAATAAAAGAGCAACTCAAAAAACTGCTAGAACAAGGGTATATTCGGCCAAGTAGTTCACCATGGGGAGCCCCAGTATTATTCCAAAAGAAGAAAGATGTAACTCTCCATCTTTGTATCAACTACCAAGGGATAAACCAAGTAACAATAAAGAAAAAGTACCCGATCCTAAGGATAGAGGAGTTTCTTGATCGTCTACAAGGAGCAAGTATCTTTTCTAAGATCGATATTTGGTCAAGATATTATCATATGAGAATCAAGTATGAAGATATTCCTAAAACTGCCTTCAACACAAGATACAATCATTTCAAATTCATGGTGATGTCATTTGGGTTGACAAATGCTCCAACCACCTTCAATAGGTTAATGCAAGACATTTTCAGGTCTTATCTCGATGATTCTATTCTTGTATTCTTTGATGAAGTCCTAACTTATTCTAAGGAGGAAGAAGATCATGAACCACATCTTTGCATTGTCCTGGAGACAATGAGAATACACAAGCTATATGCCAAGAAGAAGAAGTGTGCCTTCTTCAAAAGGAAGTTTGAGTACTTGGGATTCATAGTGTTTGCTGAAGGTATATCAGTAGATCTTGCCAAGGTCAAAGATGTTCAAGATTGACCACCTCCAACCACTATCAAGGAAGTGAGAATTTTTCTAGGTCTAATAGGATGGTATAGGATATTCATCAGAAACTATGCAAATTGCAGCACCTCTTACAGACCTACTCAAAAAGCAAGTTGCCATTATGTGGACGCCAATTGAAAAATCTAGCTTTGAGCAAATAAAGCATAGTTTGGTAAAACTGCTCCTATTTTAAGGCTACCTAACTTAAGCAAGGGATTTGAAGTTGTCACAAATGCCAGCTCGCTTACATTGGGATGCGTACTAATGTAGGAAGGTCATCTTGTAGCTTACTCTTCAAGAAAATTGAAAGCCCATGAAAAGAGATATGCTAGTCCACGACATGGAGTTGTTAGTTGTTATTCATGCCCTCAAATTATGGAGACATTACTTGCTTGGAAATAAGTTTTGCTTAGTCACAGATCATAAAAGTCTTAAGCGGATTTTTACTCATCCTAATCTTAAGATGAGGTAACAACGATGGATCCAAATTCTGTAGGAGTATGATTTTGAAATTAAGTTCAGACCTGGTAAAGAAAATGTAGTAGCAAATGCCCTTAGTCGTAAAGCCTTCCTTAATGCTATTATCATTGAAGAACCATCTAGGGAAAAAGGTCTGGCTACAATGGTATCAATGCCAACTAATCCTATCATCGAGTTGACTAAAGGATGAAGCAAATAAGGACCCAGAATATTGACAATTATTTTGGAAAGTTTAGAATAGGGAACAAGATCCCAAACTCAAGACTAAGTATCAAGAATTCTCTACAAATGAAGATGAAGGATTTGTTTATTTCAGAATGAGACTATGCATTCCTTCAAGTTAAAATCTCAAGAGAAGGATACTTTGGGAAGCACATGACTCTCCTTTTTCAGGACACTCAGGGTATGTAAAAACTCTTAATGCTATCAAGAAAAGCTATTACTGGCAAAGATTCAAGGGCGATGTACATAAGTATGTCACTAAATGTCTAAATTGCAAAAGGGTAAAATTTGAACGTGTCAAGTTACTAGAAAAACTCCAACCACTTGACATTCCGTAGATGAAATGGAAGTTTATTAGCATGGACTTTGTAGTTGGGTCAGCTTCTGCACAAGGAGGATATAACTCGATAATGGTAATAGTAGACATGCTAACAAAGGTCGCTTATCTTATTCCAACAAAAACCAATTACAAAGCTTTAGATATTGCAAGAATTTTTGTAAAAGATATTTTTAGGTTACATGGGTTACCTAAAAGGATCATCAATGATCGTGATTCTCTCTTCACATCACATTTTTGGAAGAATTTATTTGAAGCCATTGGAACCCAACTTTGCTTCAACATTGCTTATCATCCACAAACTGATGGGCAAATAGAATGAGTTAATCAAGTAATTGAGGATATTCTGCACGCATATTGCAGCAAGGAACCTAAATGTTGGATCCAATATCTACCCTTACTGGAATTTGCTTATAATGCCTCATATAATTGAAGTATTCAAATGGCTTCATTTCAAGCACTATATGTTCAAGATTTCCATATGCCACTTAATTTTTCCAATCCTACTCTAAGGATAGAAGCTTTGAGAAAAATGTTAGAAGAAATGAATGATCATATCAAGATTATCAGACATGATATTCAAGCTGCCAAGGACCAACAAAAGGCATATGCTGATCTAAAAAGGCAAGAATGAATCTTCAAAGAGGGAGACATGGTCTTCATCCGTGTCTATCCAAAGAAGAGTTCTTTGTCTTTAGGGGAATTTAAGAAGCTAAGTCCAAGATATTGTGGACTCTACAAGGTTCAAACTTTGTGGAAGTATCAAGTTTAGTGGATTTTGTGACTATGTTGACACAATTAAGGTATGAATCTTATTGCTCTAGTATCAGTTGTCACATTTGTGGTATGTATTCTATGACTACATGTAGCTTAAGTTTTGGTAGTTTTTTTGTGTTTGAAAATTCAATCACTGCTCATGAAACAAAAGTGTTAGGATAATTAGATAACTAAAACATGCCTCGAGGAAAGTGGGAGGACAAAATCCCTTATAGATCCATGCTATGGCCTCAGTAAGGTGAGAGTTTTCCTTCAAGGAGCTAGACTTAGGAAAGTGGCCAAATGTTTGATTATCTAGTGTAGACTCTGATCAATGGCATTTTAGGGAAACAAAGTCGAGACTATACCCTACAAGTAGAGGGGTTAAGATGTATCACTCCCTCTTATTTCTCACTCACTATGAACTAATTGTGGGGTAGAATTGAAACCTTGATTCAAGTTGATCCTTAGGGATTACGGTTGGAATCTTACATTTGGAGGTTGACTCAAGAGATCCTAGGCAAGAAACCCTGTGTTATTCTAAGGAGTATTGCGTGGCATTGCTTAGGAAAAGTATCTGCTTAGACCACTAAATTGTGCCACTAAGGGCTCCTAAAGTTGGGCATGTTACAATCTAAGAAAAATAATGGTAATGCATAACCCTAATAGAAGATGCAAAGTTTCCTATACTACACATATGATAATGATGGTAGATTGAAGTGTTTAAGCTTCTCCTCATCTATCTTCATTTAGTTCACATAGATTGTCCCATGCTTGAGATAGATGGGCCATTTATTAAACACTATTATAATAACATGGGATGGAAGGTCAACTCACTTCATGAAAAGGCAATGCATTTCACTAGTTGACTCATGCCTTACTTGTAAAACGTTAAATATCATTTGGATCCCCAAGAGAGACACCAAGGAAAAGGGGATTCTACTGCAAGAAAATCTATCTTGTAACATCAAGAAGATTTTGTTCATTCTTTAGATTACCAAAACAAGGAAAACAACAATTCTTCACGCAGCATCATAGTAGATATTTCCCACAGATTTGATAGAATCAACCATAATCTTCAACATCTTCACAAAATCCATCAGTAGAACAAGGAACATAAAAGAATACACCATTTTTGAATGGATATCAATAACATAATATTCATCTTCAATGTCTTCATAGTTTTCTCTCTCAATCTCTCATATATAGATACACTGTTTTGATAGAATTGGCTATCTCTGGCTCTCTGGCTCTCTCTCTCTCTCTCTCTCTCTCTCTCTCTCTCTCTCTCTCTCTCTCTCTCTCTCTCTCTCTCTCTCTCTCTCTCTCTCTCTCTCTCTCTCTCAATAATACATCATCTCCTCACTACAATACTCAATAATGACACTTAATAATCCCTCTTAGGTTGTGGATGCACCTCCCAAGAGGTATGGGAGGTATGAAAGGGCACCAGAGCCACTACAGTGTCTCTTCATAACTTACTACTGTGCTTCTTCCATTTGTTTTAGCTCTTTTGAAATTAGATTCATCCTTTACAAAAGTTAGAAAACTTTTCTGAAGTCACACATTCATTCTACAGAACACTTACAGAAGATCTACAGAACAGAACAGGAACAGGAACAGATGAGAGATAGAACAGAGATAGAGGCTCTATAGAATGTTTACAAAGGGTTACATAAGGTCATCATAACCTCATAACTCATACTAAAACCATTCCAAACTATCAAAAACTATTCAATAAGCTTTCAAAAGATTTCAACCTTCATCACTCATCAATCCATGCTTCATACAGAAGAAAATCAGAACAAAACAAAAGCTATACAGAAGGTATCAAAACCTCAACAGAACCTATCAGAACATCACATAGCCTCATATTTTTACTAAGAATCATCATGAACTTCCAAAACATAATAAATATTGTCCAAAACACTCTCAAACACTTCCATTAACAACCATAAATCACTCTAAATCCATCAGTATCAATCATTCAGACCTAAAAAAAAACAAAAATCGGTCACAATTCAATCTTTTTTCACTCTCAACATATCTCCACACTTAGAAAGGAAGCGTCCTCATGACCTAAGGAAAAGAAGAATGTAAGTTCAGTAAAGAATGTAAGTTCAGTAAAATAAAGAAAAAGAAAGAATGGGGAGCCAGTCCCGTCCCGTGCGCATGCACGGGGCGGGGTTAAAAAATTTTGCAGGGATGGGAAGCAACAGGGGCCAGGACTTCGAGATGAAAGGGTGTGAAGAGAACAGGGCATGTTGAGGCATGTAAATTCAAAAACGCGAGCGTTCAGGCGCAAGGCAAGGCGCACGGGGACATGGCAAAACAAAGAAAATTAATCACTCGCAAACCATTTGTCAGAACTCAATGACGTAAAAAGAAAAATTGAGCCAAAAGGCGAGGGGGAGACTACGAAAAAGTACAATGGGGTGTCGGGATCAAATCAGGGCGTTCCCATGGGAAAAAGGCAAAAAACAGGTCCAAAAACCCATACGACAATGAATATCACAAAATCCATTCACCGAAATGAAACACAGAAAAAAGGAAATTGGTGAGAAAAGTTATACCGGACAGGCTTAGCATGTCAGAAGAGGGGCCTGATGAAGATAAGACACGTTCACATGGAAAAACCCCAAAAAAATCAACCTTAATACGGGATACAGAAATTAATATAAAAAGAAGGGGGCACCAAAATGAAGGGCAGTAAAAAGGAAAAATGTATGCAAGAAGGGTATTCATAGGGTTGGCACATCAAAACACACTTCTAGTGGAGTTAAAAGGGGTTCACATGCGAAAAACACAAAAAACGGAACCGAGGATATATTGAAAAATTAATAACAAAAATTACAGCAATCGAAATAGGGCAGAGAAAAAATGAAAAATGTAGGGAAAGACTGGTGAGACACAGCAGTCAAATGAAACTAGAACTTTGATGAAAATAGGGCATGTTCACATGGAAAAAAAATGTTAAAAATATGCACGAAAATGGCCCGAAAACGCACAAAAATTAATATCGGATGAACTGTGCATTAGAAGAACAGGGAGTAAAAAGGAAAAATGTCAGGAGGAAGATAGAGGACAGGGCTATCATATCAGATTGTTATTCAAAAGCAATAAAGATGCATTCACATGGAAAATCGTCCAATTTACAAGAAATGCTTCAAAAATTAATTACTCAAGAATTGTCAGTCGAAACAAGGGTTGGTAAAAAGGAAAAATAGTCAAGTCAAAGGGACGAATAGGGCGGTAAGGTGGCCAGTGAACGTAGGATGAGTTCTCATGGAAAATCGTGACAATAAGGGATAAAGGGAAAAAGAGAAAGAATGGCCCCGAGGGTGGGTTGAATATGGACGAGTGGGTGGGGAAGGGACCTCATCAGGGTAAAATTAGATCATGGCATACATGCATGATTAAAGTGAGGCATATGCAGGGGGGTATGCATCATAGATGCGCAGGGACTCGTTCCCACACTTAAAACCTTAACGGACATGGCTAGATGTAGCAACATAGCCTAGGACTCGTCAACCAACTGGACTCTGGCATCCCCACACTTCAAACATAACGTACACTTGCAATCATAAGGATAAGGTTAGAAAGACTTGGCCCGTTTCGCATATGGTCGAAGGAACCATCATGGCTACAGAAGGGTTGAAGTTGGTTGTAGGAGGTACCAGGGCTCGCTCCAGCATTCAGCCAACATGCAGGGACCATGCAGTAGCACCCAGGGAGGTAGCTGGTTGATGAAGCCTGTCGGGGGAGGTGTCGTTTTTTGACGAAGGATAGTCACTCAACTCACGGGCACTCAGATGGGATGATAGAACAATCACTCGCCCCAGAACTTGCATCACACGAGTGAATATTGATGGAAACCTAGATCTCACACCCGGTTTAGGAATCGACAAGGGAATGGTGTAGAGGGAGTATGCCAGGGTGTACAATTGATGGCGCATTAGTGCATCCAACCTGTCTGGCATAGGTGCAAGCAGGAAGGCTAGGGAGCCTTGCAATGCAGTGTACAGAACAGAGTGACGTGTCCTATGCTGATGGTAGAGACCCATCCCATGGGTGCATAGGGAAATGAGAAAGTACCTGACTCCAATTGTCGTAACGTCCCTCAATCGTCACCGCTCAATACTTGATTGAGTCACACTCAACCCACCCTCTGTCTCACTCTCTATTAAAAGATCCAGGAGGGCAACCCATTCCTGAAGCCCATTGATATAATCCTCATTGTCACTTGTGCAGAAGTTGTATGCCTTGTGCGCATTTGATGGTGCAATAGTGCATCCCGCCCCGTGTCGGCATACACTGCAAGAAGAAAAGCCAGGGAGCCTTATGGTGCAGTGCACAGAAAAGATCATGCATTGTGCATTGAAAGGCCCATCCCATGCGTGCAACACTTAAGTCACACATCTCATTTGATTTGAAGGGAAAGACTGGTCACTCAGCCCACCCTCTGTCGTCTCACGCTCACTGATAGATACAGAGGGCAGCCCGTACTCACGTCCCCATCCTGTTAGGATGAAAGCTTGCATCACTAAAGGGGTTGGTGATGAAGATCCTATCAGCTGTTGCTGTCATCAAGATATTGAAGACGAGGCATATCCAAGGAGGCAGCCAACAATTCTGGTACTTCAATGATTTGTAAGAAAGGTCGTTTGTTAAGAAGGGCATATAGATTGATATTGCAGAGACAGCGCACCAAGGGAGATGGCTTCAAATTACTTGTTGGAAAGGTTCTGCTGGTGAGTTAGCTATCCTGAACTATGGGGTCTTACCACCTTTTCCACAGTCAACTTCCTGCCAAGGGTGTTTCCACCTTTTCTTGGAACGAGGCCTGTTATGACAAGGAATTTCTTCCTTTTCTCCCATAATAGTTTTGTCTGTTTTGTTTTGTTTTTTTTTCCTTTCTTTTTTTTTCATTAATAAAGAGAATGGTAGAAATACCATGTGTCAGGGCCAACCTCGCCCCACTGTTGTTGGATCAAATGAGAAGAGAACAAGGTAAGGTAGAGATGTATCTGTGAGGGGCTAGCAGAACGAGACTGCCTCATGAGGAGAATCATAAGGGCTATCAGAAGTACGAAGAGAATGACAGTGTGACGCCCAAAAGGGGGAGGGTAGGTCGATTGTGATTGTCAAGATCCCTAAGGAGGGAAGTGCTTCTTCAGACGATAGCCATTGATCAGAAAAGGACCATCAGAGGCATTAGCAGTTTGCACCTGAACAGAGCCATTAGGATTGACAACAAGTACCTTGTACGAGCCCATCCACCATTGTTGAAGCTTGCTAGGAAACTTTCCAAATCTCAAATCATAGGCTAGGACAAGATCACCTTCTTTGAACTCCTTGTGCTTGATGAAACTGTCATGATAGGCTTTGCGTCACGCTTGAGTGGTTTCCATACATTGTAGGGCCATCCACCGAATCTCATCCAAACATTACAAGTGTAGGGGGCGGCGTTGCAGTGACTCATCATCTCCCAAGCGTTCTTTAACTACCACTCGCAAAGAGGGCAATTCCAGTTCAACAGGGAAGATGGCTTCTCTACCATACACTAGCTGGAAAGGGGTCTATCCTATAGCTACCTTATGGGACGTTTTGTATGCCCAAAGGGCCTCTGTAAGTCGATCATCCTAGTCACGATGATGTGTGGCAATCGTTCTTGTCAGGATCGAGGAGAGGATACGATTGGTGACTTCAACTTGGCCGTTCGCTCTGGGGTAGTAAGGAGTGGACTTGCGATGGTGGATCTTATACAACTCTGTCAACTCCTCCATGATTTTGTTAAGGAAATGAGTACCTATGTCACTTACCAGCTCGAGGGAACTACCAAAACGGGTGATAATATTTTCGTACATGAACAAAGCTACGCTGTTACCATCATCTCGCTTCAGAGCTTTAGCTTCATACCACTTTGTGACATAATCTGTACATTTTAAGATGTATCTGTTCTACTTTCGTCTGATGGGTGGATCAATGGGACCGACAAAATCAATCCCCCACTTCTTGAACGGCTTTAGGGGAAGAATGGGTTGCAATGGCATGGCACTTGTTTTGGTTGGTTTCCCCATTCGTTGACAAGCATCACATCTCTTGCAGTAGTCATGTGCATCCTTGTGGAGGGCCGGCCACCACCAATATCCTGCTAACAGAGCCTTCCTGGCTGTCGCTTCTTCTGCGAAGTGTCCAACACATGGTTCGTCATGGCATGCTTTCAATACTATGCCGATTTCATCTCCTGCAACACATCTTCTCAATACTTCATCTTTGCCTCTCTTGTATAGTGCACCACCTAGCAAACTGTAGGGGGCTGATTCTAACAAAAGCTTCTTCTTCTCACGGCTTGAGATGCCAAGAGGATACTGCTGAGTTGCCAGGAGGTTGGCTATATTTGCATACCAGGGAGTAACTATTTCAACTAGAAATAAGGAAGCATCAGGAAGGTCTGGATCATCTTGTTCCTCTCTTGCGGTTTGAGGGATCCGTGATAGATGATCAGCTAGGACATGGGAACGACCAGGCTTAGTGACCACTTCAAAATAGAACTCCTGGAATAGGAGCAACCATCTCATCAGTCGTCCTTTAACATCTGCTTTGTTCATTAGGAAGGACAGGGCTTCATGATCTATGTAGAACTTGAAATGCGTTGACAATAGATAGTGTCGAAACTTCTCCAGTGCAAACACCATTGCCAAGCACTCAAGCTTTGTCACTATGTAGTTTTGCTTCCGGTCGGTTACTTTTCAACTTGCATAATAGATTGGTTGATCTAATTTAGAGGGGGCCTTTTGACATAGGACAACACCTAGCCCTTCAACTGATGCATCTGTGTGCACATGAAACTCCTTCGTCCAATCAGGAGGCTGCAAGATAGGTGCTTGGATAAGGCACTGTTTTAAGGTATTAAAGGCTCCTTTGTAGTCATCATCAGTCTAAAGGAAATCCACATATTTCCTTAGGAGCTTGTGTAGAGGGGTTTCCTTGGTTGCAAAATGTGCAATAAATCTTCTGTAGTAGCCCACATTGCCAAGAAATCCTCACAACTACTTAAGATTTGTTGGTGCTGCCAAGGCGGCAATCTTCTCTATCTTCGCTGGGTCTGTTGCAATCCCTTGTGCAAAGACAATATGACCCAAAAGAACTCCTGATGAAACACCAAAGACACATTTGTCGGGGTTGAGAGAAATCCCATACTCTCGGCATCTGTCAAAACATTGCTCTAGGTGTCCCCAGTGCTCACAGATTAAACTATAAACACAGAAGTCATCAAGATACACCTCAATGAAATCATGCAAATGATTCTAGAAGGTAGCCATCATTACTCGTTGGAAGGTGGCAGGAGCATTACAGAGCCCAAATAGCATCACTCTATTGGCATAGGTCCCCCATTATGTGGTGAAGGTTATTTTGGATTGGTCCTCCTCTAAAATTTGGACTTGGTTATATCCATTGAATCCATCCAAGAGGGAATAGAGCTCATGGCCTGCCACTGTGTCCAACAGTTGGTCTATAAAAGGGATAGGGAAATGATCATTCTTCGTCTTCAAGTTCAGCTTTTGAAAGTCCACACATATTCAAAGTTTCTTGTTCTTCTTGTGTACACCCACAATGGGAGAAACCCATTCACAATTAGCCATGGAATAAATGAACTCGGCTTCAAGAAGTTTCAATAATTCGACCTTCATCAAAGCAGAATAATTAGGATTCATGTGCCTTTATCTTTGCCTTACAGGTTTGGCATCAGACTCTAGGTCAATGTGATGTTGGCCTACTGTGGGATCAATCCGCTTTAGGTCTTTGTACGACCAAGCAAACACGTCTATGTTCTCCTTTAGTAAGTCTCGCAGGACCAATAGTTCTTTTTCTGGAAGATTGAGACCCACTTTCAGGTGACGTTCAGTACCATAAGTAACCAAGAACATCATTTGCTTTTCACCTTCCACTTCATGGATAAATGTCCCACGGATTGCTTCTGGATAGAGGTCTGTCTCTTTCAAGGGAGTAGTGTCATCGTCTGATATTCCACTAGAACCAGTGTCCTCCTTGTGAACAGATGACTCATTTGTCTGTTGAGATTGCTGGAAGGGTATCAGAACTTTGTTTATTTATGTATGAGTGGTGGTTTCTTCTGGACTTAGGGATTCATCTTCAGAGGATGCATCCAGGAATGTCACATAGCATGGATCTTCTATAAACCGTGGCTCTGATGGCTCTGGCTTTTGTTGACAAGGGGAATCATCATCCTCTTTTCTCCGGAATGAATGGTCAGGATGACAAGAGCCACTGGTGGACTTAATTTTTATGCCTTTGATCCATTGCTTATGCAGATTTTGCATACTTTGTGGTCCATTGGTCAACCCAAATAGAACCATAGTCAATCCATCCAACACCCCGAGATCTTTGGCCTTTGAGGTCTCCCTAGGGCCATCAACAAGATCATCTGCTATCAGAGGAAGTTCTTCATCTGCACTTTCATATCCTGCTTTGTTTTCTTCCTCATCATTTTCATCCTCTTCCTCTAGAGGCTCTATCTCTGCTTCTGTAGAGGCTCTGTAGGAGAAGAATAGATCCTCCACCTCTGTGTCTATTTCTGCTTCTGCTTGTGTCTCTAGCTTCTATCTCGCTGTCAGAGGTGATTTCAGAAGTTAATTCTAGTTGAGGCAGGAGGTAGTCTCCCATGGAAAAAGACTTTGCTTCCTTGGTAGTTTACAGTGCCCATTGTTAGGGATTGTGCCTTAGTTTTCTTGGAAAAGATCTTTTTAACAGCCTCTTCGTCTCCTGATGTACCATCTGTTACTTCATTGGAGGAGTCAGTTATGACTTCGATGGATGTGGATCCATTACCTTTTTGCGATCCATACAATTTCAACACCACTTTGTTGGATCCTCTACCTAGGGTTAGGGTTCCTTTGAACCAATCCATCCTGGCTCTTGCTTCAAAAAGCCAAGGTCTTTCCAACAGCAGAGTGTATGAGGTCCCATAAGAATTTGGTTTAACCACTAGATAGGTCAGCGAGTAATCTTTTTCTGCAAGGGTTTTTTTAACGTATGGGAGGATGCCCAACAGTTTAATTCTGCTTTGGTCTACCAATTTGATAAGCCACTGTGTAGATTGAATTCCTGGCAAACCTAAGTCCTTCATTGTCACATCCGTCATTATGTTTACTGATGAGCCTCCATCAATCAATGCATCTGAAATAAATCATCCTTCTGTCCATACACTAATATCTGGGGTTCCAGGATCTAGGAAGGCATTAGCCACATCCACTTCCTTCGTAGGTTCTGCAGCTCTATTGAACTTTATTGTTATTGGGGAAACAATCCTTAGTTTGCATCTTCTTGTCAAGATGCTTTTGAATCTCTTTGGGCAGCTGGGAGACAGCATTAGCAACTGTCGGAATGTTAAGTTTGGTTTAAAAGTGTCTAGTTCTTTTACCAAGTCATAATCTTTGATAGGATCCATAGGCTTCTCTGTGACTCTCTGTGGCACTGCAGTATTGTATTGCACTATTCTATCCTGTACTGCTCTATCCCTCTATTGGCAAGTTGAACTTCATAGTCTTGGCAGGAGAGTTGTTCTCTTTCTGGACAACTGGTTCCTTCTTCTTGGTGCGCGTGATAGCGGAAACTTCCAACTCTACCAAATTGGAGGTAGGTCTTGTACCTTTTGTTGGCTATCAGTGGCATTGGCCTTGACAGGGGCTGGACTTAGACAGTCCTTTGTAGTGTGGCCTTCTTCTTTGCATCGACTGCATAAGGGCTTGTAATCCATAGATCTTCTAGGGTTTGGAAAATTCGGTGAGATATGACCCTTTTCTCCACATATGTAACATTCCACCTCGAATCTCTGACCACCACTAGACTATCGTCCTCTGTAACTTTGAGAGGGAAACCTCCTTGGACCAAAATTAGGACCAAACTCCCTAGGCTTTGGTCCAATATCCTATGTCATCATTTTGGATTCTAGCAAGTTGAATCTTGCATTTTCATCTTTCTATCTTCACTTTACATCTCAAATATCCTCTGTATGGTTCTTCCGCAAACAGTAGGAACAAAAGGCTCCAAGAATAGTTGGTTTTTGGGTACATTCAGTGGCTAAATGTCCCGCTTGATGACACTTTCCACACTAGGTATTAGAACGCATCACATCTCTCCCAGCTCCCGCAGGGGTGGATATATTAGCGGTATTCACCTTCAACGTCTATAGCTGCTCTGTAATCACATCCATAAGCTCTTTCTTGATACTTGCAACTGAGTTGGATAAGTAGTCCTTCAGATTTTCACCTCCTCAAGTACTTATAGGGTTTTGGGAAGCTTCTGTAATTATTGCATACACGGGTTGGATTGATCCAGAGGGTCCTCTGTTATGGTTCTGATTCAGAACTCCTGTTGAGACTTGGGGTCATTGATTCCAGTTGATAGGGTTCCACTATTGTTGAGGAACTCTTTGAGGCCACTATTGTTGTGGTTAAACCATCATTTGAGGCACTGTCGTCTGTGGCGACCACACTAGATTAGGTGCATTATACTGTGGCACTGTTTGCATCTGGGTATAGGAACATGGAACGGTCCCTGGGACTGTATTTCCTGTCCCTGTCAATCTTTTAGGATGATCTTGTACCTTCTGTTGGCTATCAGTGGCATTGGCCTTGACAGGGGCTGGACTGTATTTCCTGTCCCTGTCAATCAATATTTCCAAGATGAATTTGACTAGGAAGGGGACCTTGAGTCGCCATGGGGACTTCTGTAAAGAGTGCTTTTAGGGTGTCAAAGGAAGCTTCTACTGTGAGCTCGTTCTCAGCTTTGATTTTTGCCTTCTCTCTTCTCACGTACCTCTGGACTCGTTCTAACGCTTGCCTCTTGATTGCGTCATTCATCAGGTGGTTGGCTCCAACCAGTTGGTCTGTACTCAACAGAATAGTATCAGAAAGGGCTTCAGTCTCTAGGGGATTCTCTGGCCAACATCTCTTCTACTTCCTTCTTTTCAACATCTCTGAATTTGGCTTTCAAACCACTACAAAGGGGGAGATATTCCATTCTAAAAGTATCAAAACTCATTCTTCTTAGGATCATTGTTGCGCCATTATAATAATGCCAGCTTCTGAGGGTTTCAACAGTGCATGTTGTGAAAAACACTCTGTCTACCAACTTTCAGTGGATACAAACAGAAGATTGTCAGTGCACCAAGCATCCCACATATCTTGCTGTTGAGCATCCACGAACAAATTACAACTCTTTTCCTTCTTGTTTTCGTGAACCTCAGCAGACCACGACTCCTGAAGCTTCTTCACGATCTTCCACTTGATGATGTCTGGAAACTTCTCAATGAATACCAAATCTTCCATTGATAGTCATTCTCTCTGCTTCTGCTCTTCAGTTTGTTTCCAAACAATTTGCCACCAAGATGCAAGTTTCTGCTGCTTCAATAGGAAGAGGAAATAGTCCACCACATAGAGTATACATCATGATGGTAATGTGTTTCCGCCATTGTGGGATGAAATTCTTGTGGAAAGTGGCTTTGGGAATAAGAATCTCCAACTCTTCAGTGGAAGAAGGAACTTTGCAAACATCCATTGAATTCTCCTCTTCTTGGTAATGCCACTTCCTTCATTTTTAGCCTCTTCTAATGCTTGTTGATGGTAAGTTTCCCCGACTGCGCACCAAAAACATAGAGCCCCAAGAGGAACACCAAGGAAAAGGGGATTGTACTGCAAGAAAATCTATCTTGTAACATCAACAAGCTTTTGTTTCATTCTTTAGATGACCAAAACAAGGAAAACAACAATTCTTCACGCAGCATCATAGTAGATATCTGCCACAAATTTGATAGAATCAACCATAATCTTCAACATCTTCACAAAATCCATCAATAGAACAAAGAAATAAAATAATACACCATTTTTTAATGGAAATCAATCACATAGTATTCATCTTCAATGTCTTCATAGATTTCTCTCTCAATCTCTCATATACAGATACACTATTTTGATAGAATTGGCTATCTCTAGCTCTCTCTCTCTCTCTCTCTCAATAATACATCATCTTCTCACTACAATACTCAATAATGACACTTAATAATCCCTCTTAGGTCGTGGATACACCTCCCAAGAGGTATGGGAGGTATGAAAGGGCACCAGAGCCACTACAGTGTCTTTTCATAACTTACTACTGTCACTGTCACTTCAGTCTTCTCTTCAGTTTTCAGTAGCTGCTTCTTTCATTTGTTTTAGCTCTTTTGAACTTAGATTCATCCTTTCAAAAAGTTAGAAAAAATTTTCAAAGTCACATATTCATTCTATAGAACACTTACAGAAGATCTACATAACAGAACAGAACAAGAACAGAGCAGAGACAGAACAGAGACAAAGGCTCTATAGAAGGTTTAGAGAAGGTCATAAGAACCTCATAACTCATACTAAAACCATTCTAAACTATCAAAAACTATTCAATAAGCTTTCAAAATATTTCAACCTTCATCACTCATCAATCCATGCTTCATACAAAAGAAAATCAGAACAAAATAGAAGCTATATAGAAGATATCAGAACCTCAACAGGACCTATCAGAACATCATAGAGCCTCATATTTTTACTAAGAATCATCATGAACTTCCAAAACATAATCAACATCATCGAAAACACTCTTAAACACTTCCATTAACAACCATACATCACTCTAAATCCATCAGTATCAATCATTCAGACCTCAAAAACAACAAAAATCAGTCAAAATTTCAGTCTTTTTCCACTCTCAACATCGTTCAACATTAATTTGCTACCATATCATAAATTCCTTGCCGCATTATCTACTAAAACATTATTTTCATGACTATTTGAGTGGCTTATATATTCTTATTTATTTGACTACATGAGGGATAGATTTGGCAAGTAGGCAATAATGAAAGACATCCAATCATACTAGGCTAGGCTAGGCTAGAGGTGAAACTAGGCTTCATCGAGCCAAGTCTCTCTCTCTCTCTCTCTCTCTCTCTCTCTCTCTCTCTCTCTCTCTCTCTCTCTCTCTCTCTCTCTCTCTCTCTCTCTCTCTCTCTCTCTCTCTCTCTCCTAGATACTTAAAACTCACATCAACCCAAGTCCAATATTAATCAAGCTTTAGTACCAATCAAGCATTGATGTTGCTAATCAAACGTAATGACACAATAATTGAAAGTGAATATAAAGAGAAGAAAATGGACATACATACATACATACATACATACATACATACATACATACATACATACATACATATATATATATATATATATATATATATATATATATATATATATATATATATAGTAATTATGCATATATCAACAACAAAGAAAAAACAACCAAAATCCATACTTCACAAGCTACATTGCCTTGGAAGAAAGAAGTGGACAAGCATATCTAGGAAAGGAATAAGCAAGCAATAGAACCAAATTTCCCAAAAAAAAGAGATTTGTGTTCTCTTCTTGAGCTATGGTATTGAAGAAAAAACAAAGGGGGGAAACTTTCGACAAAGAAGTACTTTTTACCACTATCAAAATAAGCAACCTTATGCACATCAATAGGATCATTGATATACTTTTAAGTGCACTACTATTGCAGTTTAAATAGTCATCAAAATTATTGTCGATATATATGTACATATAGAGACGTTCAAATGAAAAGTTTTTAGGATCATAACAAGGCATGTACCATTGACATGAAAGTTTTCTCATATGCATTGGAATCTAGTATCGAAATACCCTTTATCTCTTGTAGTGTTTCAATAAAAAATTGTGTGATTCTATTGCATGTATAGTCATATTAATAAGCATGTGGAGATGTGCATCTACAATATAGCAACAATCATATATAGAATCATGAAAAAAGTGCATTTATATGTGTGTTTCAAGTAGCCAAAATTTATCCGCTCTTATACATACTTGTTGACCATATATGTGCTTGTAAAAGTAAATCTATACTTCAATTTTGTCATAGTAAGAGCTGAGCCACATGTAGGTAAATGACTTAACTTGGCACCTTTGCACAGTCAATTTATTTTGTCTATGTGCAAGGCACTCTATCTAAAGTCAAAAATTGATGTTAATAGTTAAGGGAGTCACAATCAGAGTACCATCCGCTTTGATATTTCCTCTTTCTTCAAGAAGCCACTACTTTCCTACTTCTTCACCCATTGGAGATACACCCACCTCTTCTATTTCTTGGAACCTTGCTTCTACTTCATGGATTGTCTCTATATCCTTTTGTAGCTCTAGAGAGTTCTATTCTATATTGTTATATGGCTATGTTGGAAGTTTAAATTTCCAAGTTCTAGAAGAAGTAGCATTTTTTTTAGATTTATTAGTTTTTTCTTTTTAATATGCATAATTGTGGCAAGATCCAATTCTACCAAATTGGATGTTAGTTCTTAAGCATTCAATGGAGTATCGAGGGAATTCACCTTTATAGAGGCTGGATTGGGACAATATTTTTAGCAGTATAGCCTTACCTTTGCATCTACTTTATAACAACTTATAATCCACAGCTCTTAGAGGGTTTAGATAGTTTAGGGAAATGTGACACTTTTCATTGTATCTATAGCATTGCATTTCAAATCTTTGGCCACCATTTGATTGTTTTCCTTTGTAGCTTTGAGAGAGAAACCTCCTTGGACTAAAGTTAGGATTAAACTTCTTGGGTTTAGGGCTGATAAGATTGGGTAGGTTAAACTGTGCTTCTTCTTCTTTTTTTCTTCTTTCTTCATGCATCTCCTTCAAAGAGCAAATGTCGTATATGTATGGCTCTTCCTTAAACAATATGAATAGAAGGGTGTAGGAATGGTGGGTTTTTGGTACATTCAATGGTGGCTAAATGTCTTACTTGGTGGCATTTTCCGCATGAAGTATTTATCTTGAGGTATTTGAAGCTACTCTTGTAGGATTGGAGATACTAGTGTCCACCTTCATAGTCTAGAACTCCTTTGCTATCATGTCCATTGCTTTCTTCTTAATGTTTTCAATTGAATTGTATAACTAGTCCTTTAAACATTCTCTCTTGACACATTTGTAGTGGGATTTTGGGGCTATTCTATGATCACAATATATGCCAATTGAGTTGATGTATAAGGGCCTTTATTTTGATTCTAATTCAGGGATCTTATTTGGACTATTGGGGCTACTAATTCTAGTTGGTAGAGTTTCACTATTATTGATTATATACCATTGGGTTAACTTTTTGAGGCCTTTGTTGTTGTGGTAGGAGCTATTGTTTATGGCCATTGTGGAGTTAGTGCACCATATTGAGGCACTGAAGGCATTTATGGATAGGGGTAATGGACAATTGTTGGAGTTCTATTCAGTGGATACAACATTCTTAGCATTAAGAGTACAAGAACACCTCTTTGTAGGATAATTGACAATCTAGTTTACGCCTCATTATAGAGTATGGTACCTTCCATTGCAGCTTACAAATTAGCTAGTCTTCTCAATTCCACAAACTTGTAAACATTTGATTGCAATCCTCTAAGAAAGACTCCCTTTTGAATTCCTTCATCCAGATTATGATTGGTCCATCTCCTCAATATAGATTTCATTCTTGAGACATATGCTTTGACTCATTCTCCAAGGGACTAGCTCAAATTTGTAAGCTCCTCTCACATCCACTCTTCAAAGCCTTGATTCCTAAATTTGAAGAGGAAAGCTAGCTTCAATTGTAATATCTCATCACAATAAAAGTTAGTTGGCTAGTTTGAAAGTTAATTAGTCAATCAATAAGTTAGTAAGGTTACTAACTAAAGACTAATTAAGGTAAAAACTAATTAACATTAATAATTAAGGATTTTTATTTAATTAAAAATATTTTATTTGGGAAAATCGAGAGTCGTAAATCCACTATTTTTCTCGGATTGATAAGGAGCGTGGCCACCCTTCACATAAGTTACAACGTGAACGAGACTTATGAGCTATATTAATTACTAGTATTAATGTGTATAGTTTGGATGGTCCAGAAATATTAGATTTTGGGCAAAACTAGTATATTTTAGATCTTTTAGATATTATCCAAAAAAAAAGATATGGAATTTTTTAGAATTGGATGTCATTTAAAAGAAAAGACAAGTGACGTTTTAGTTAGTTTTGGAGAATTTATAAAAAGAAAAATAAAGAAAAGTGATTTGCGAAATCGTGCACACTGCGATCGCAGTCCACAGACAGAAAACAGCACTTTGAATAGAGAAAAGAAGAAGGAGTGAACTAAGAGCTTTCTAATCAAGTGTCTTGGAGTTTTACCCCCCTTTTGGAGCCAATGGAACCATCAGATTTATGATTTGACCATCAGATCATTGATCTTTCCAAGATCCCCCTCCACAAAGAGCTCCACTTCTCAACCACAAGCCCTCTTCTCTAATTCACTATAAATATGAGGCATTGGAGAGGCATAGAAAAGCATAAGGAGACCCCAAGAGGCTGCGAGAGAGAGGTAGAGAGAAGAATACCCCTCCAAGAGATTGTGAGGAAGAGCTTGAAAGAGAGCTTGAGAGAGAGAGAGAGAGAGAAGAGTCACCCCGAGAGGCTACAAGTAAGAGAATTAGCTCAATTCCCTATATCTCGATCCTCGACTTAACCATCTTCTCTTACGCTCTCCCATCTTGAATCTATTCCACCTTCTTAATATCTTGAGACTACTTGCGGACGATGGCCTCCATGCAAAGAATGTCACGTGCGGATGACAATCCTGCAACCAGCAACAAGGCTTCAGGCAAAGGCATCACTGTCAATCCAACTGCGGTTCCGGTCATAAGTAATGTATTTTCAAATTGATAGATGCTTGCTTTGATTCTCGTATGAGATACGTTAGGCCCCATACTAAGATGCACGAGTATAGGTCATGGGAAAGGATAAATTTCATCTCACCTACTCGGAAGATGGAGTTTGTGAAGTGCATATATCAAGGGAAGATAATTGCACCTAGTTACATATGACTTATTTGCTGGTAGAGCAATTACAAGGAAGAATTAGTCAAGAGTTACAAATAGCATAATTACTAAAAGAATATGACATTGAGAATCATGAATAGAAAGTACTAGTTTAAAGTTTAAATACTTCAAAACTACTTAGCCTAAGAGCCCAAATATTAAGAAAAACTAGATTCTAGCTCAATGCAAGGCCTATTGGAGTCTAATTACTTGATATAATCTCGCACTTATCTTATTAAGTATTCACATGTTATGCCTATAACATGTTTGATATATGAGGATAATTTTCTAGTTGCCTCATGACTTGACTAAGAGCTAGTACAAGAAATTAATCATAAGGGTTAAAACTAAGATGTCTTGAGATCCGTTGGATAACGATGACTTTTGCCAATCCAAATCTAGGGTTGGGTTATCAATCAAGGTAAGTGACCTATAGAACTTACATCATGAATAGTGTTTGAACCCTTAACATATGCCCTAGCCGAAGGAAGGAAGTATTAAGAACATTTTTGCATAGTATTGTTCTTAGATCCCAAGGGGGAGAGCAAATATACGATGGAAATGTTATATCGTCTATTCTTGCATTGGTTGGAAAGAATGCAATTGGTTTTGTTGGTTGATCGAACAACATCCTAAATGCTTTTACATTCAACTGGTTGTTAGTTGTTGTTTGGATTATTATTCCAAGTGCTTGTGATTTATGGTAAATGCATGGCAAGGGTTTGTGATGACAAGTCGCCATGGGAATAAAGGAATGTTTTCTTGGAAATGATATTAGGGCTGAATGCCTTGTTTGTGCTTGATTCTTAAAGGATTTTATTAAGGAAGGATATATTGCACGGGTGGATCACCTCCATGATCACACTGCGGATTAACTCGAGAGGGCTCTGCTCGATTCATGGGCCAAAGGTCGATTGGTGAAAAGGTCATCCGCGGGAATGTTGTTTCGCTCCTAGACAACTTGCAGGTCAATTGGAGCTTTGGACACCCCTTGCTAGGTCTAGAATGGAGTTGAAGACCTCCGTGGCCCCCAACCTCTGGGCATGTTGGGAGATCCTATTCTAGATAAAGGATTGAGTTGTGGTGCCATGTGAATTGGACCAATTACTTTTGCAGGGCAGAAGGGATACTTCTGTTGGACAGAAGCGATACATAATTTCTCCTGTATGGGCGGGAGACAAAGATTAACTTGAAGATAAGTTAAGGAACTTGTTTGAATCTTGTTTGTCAACAGATTGCTTTGCTCTGTTTTTGTGTCTGTGATATAAGTTATGCGAACGAACCCTGTTCCCTAAAATGCTTAATTAATGAAGCTGACTTTAAGTGTCACACATAAATGTGGTAGGGCCTAATTAGAAAACTAAAGCTATAATGGAAGCAGGTGGGCGCAACCCCTGACGGGTCTGTCCTACGGCAGGGTGGTCCCAGAAAACTAGGAGGCTTCTCACAAGATTTTACCCTCATTCGACCTTTAGGTATTGTTAGGTTAGAATCCGATTCATGCCGTTTTAGGGGACCGGAATGGGACTATGCCCTATGGGTAGAGAGGTTGAGTAGTGCATCCCTCTCGTTTCCCATTCTCTTTGAACCAAGTGCAGCATGGGTCTGTTTCGGATTGGGTATCTCTGCGTAAAGTAGGATGTCCAAGATTTGACTCTAGAATGTTGTTAGGAGACCTTGGCCACTAGGAGCCCAAATTTCAGGTTAATCCTAGTGGGTTGAGCCATAAATGTTCCGTTGCAAGGCGGATTCGGGAAACCCTAGGCAACAAAACCTCGAATATTCCATGGGAGTGTCGGGCAATGATGCTTAGATTCGTTTCTTGATAGACCGCTAAATGCGTGCTTAGACAGCCGATGGGTGGGCACCTCACATCGATTCATACCATGTATCATAAGTTACTACTATATACCTTTCATACCATTGAAACTGTGTGCCCTTGAAAGTGGCCGGGAATATTGAACCAATTCTATGGGGTTGTGGCATTGTTGGCTACACATGCTACCATAAACTTTGCTATGTGAAGAGTAGGATCTTCGTTGTATTCTCCTTTACAGATGGATAATGGAACTACATTTACTAGTATGTCATCAACATTCCATGCCATATTTGACTATAGGAAGGGAACCTTGATTCTATTGTGCCATTAGAACTTCTATAACGAGTGCTAAAAGGACACCAAAAGATTCTTCTTCTACTTTGTAGTTCTCTGATCTAGCCTTTTCTTTCTATCTTTGTATCTACCTCTAGGGATGTTTCAATGCTTGTCTCTTCAACTTATTCATCAAAGAGTTGTCTTCACCCGGTTCTTCTACTCTATAGAGGAGAATAGAGGGTCTTTTGTTTACTCTAGCATCTAGAAGACTCTCTAGCTAGCGTTTCTTCCACTTCTTCTTTCTCACAGTCTCTAAGTTCAACCTTCATGCTACTACAGAGAGGGCAAGGATTTTGGTTCCAAAGATCTCAAAGTTCATCCATCCGAGGATAGCCATGATATCATCATTCTAATAATACCAATTTCAAAGGTTTTCTATAGTGTATGTGGTGAAGAAGACACAATCCACCAACCTCCAATGAGTTGCTAGTTGAGAAGATTGTTAGTACACCAAATGTTTTCTATAGTGTATGTGGTGAAGAAGACACAATCCACCAACCTCCAATGAGTTGCTAGTTGAGAAGATTGTTAGTACACCAAATGTCTCACGTATCCTCTTGTTGAGTATTTATGAATAGTTTCTAGCTTCTCTCCTTCTTATTGTGGTGGACTTCCATTGACCAAGTCTCTTGTAGCTTCTTCACTATTGCTCGCTTAATATTATTAGGAAAATCCTCAACAAAAGGAAAATCTCCTATCTTTTACCATTCTCTATGCTTCTGTTTCTTTAGTTTTCTTCCTTAATAATCTCACACCAAGATGCAAAACTCTGTTGCTTTAGTAGATAGAGACAAGGCTCGCATTAATATAGCATTGTGCTTTTTCCATTGAGGGATGAATATTTTGAATAAATTGTCTTTGCCTATGAATTCTTTCAATTAGTTTTGAGTTCTTGTGATTCTTGCTTGCTTCTCTTTCTCTTCAATGGTGTCATTTCTTCAACTTTCAATCTCATTTGGGTAAATCTTAATGGAAACTTTCCTTGATTATGCACAAAAGTTTCAATCTCATTTGGGTAAATCTTAATGGAAACTTTCCTTGATTATGCACAAAAACATAGAGCTCTCGAGGAACACCAAGAAAAAAAGAAAATAATTGCAAGAAAGTATAGCTTGTAGCATCTATAAGAATATTTTTTATTGCTTCATAGAACAAACAAAGGAAACAACAAGAAGAACAAGAACTTCTCTATGGAATATCATAGATAATTTTTCCCATGGATTCATCTTCAACCAATCTTCACATATTCTTTATTATCACAAACCAAAAATGAAATAAAAATAAATAAATATGGAATGGAAAATGATCACATAATCTTTATTCATCATGATTCATAGTCTTTTTTTCTTAATCTTTACTCATAGATTCATTGTTTCAGCCTCTTTAAAATGGCTTCCTCTCTCATACACACTTTCAATCACTCAAACATCATAATAACTTTAGAGTATAATAAAATGAATGAAAAATATCCTCTCTTGGTCATGGAGAAACCATTGAAAGGGCATGGAAGATCCCAAGAGTCACAAGAGCTACTATAGTGACTCTTTACAACTCATCACTAACATTCTTACTCCAAGTCTTCACTTCAATCTTCAATTGCTACTTCTTTTTTCAATTGATTTACTTTGAGCCTATATTCTTCTCTTTCTAGAGCAAGAAAACTTTCCCAATATAGGAACCCATATAACTTGACACACACATAAGTATACAAAACTGTTATAGAGACATAAAAAAGCTCAATAGAACATTATAAAAGGTCAACAAAACACAGCAAAACCACTCAGTTTCGACCAAAATCATTCTAACTCCTCAAAAAACTTTCAAAACTTATTCAATTATACTCAAAACTAATAAGTCGCATCTTCAACCTCTTAATAAAGCCACGGGGGCATCAGTTGTTGCTATAGGTTGTCTATCTGGTTGTACAATAGTAGGAGGTCCATCTGATTAGTGGGCGTGCAACTCTTGGGCACACCATGCTGCAACAATTGGTCATGCTCTAGCTCCCAGAATGTCTCATTGACTTTTGGTTTTTATTTTTTACTGCCAACTTCGCCATTAGCCATCTGCTCAGTATATCCCTTTTGGTTTGCTTTTCTCATATTCTTTTAGAGAGCTCGGTCTCTTGCAAGTCACTCAATGAGCTATGGTACCTACTATCACTAGCCCATTTGGCTTTTTATTGTCCACGTCCCAATCTAGAATTGAAGCCTTTATCTTTCTTCACCTCTTCAACTAGTTCCAACTGGATCTCCCTCTATTTTTTTAGGGATAAGCATCTGTCCCTTCCTATAAACTTGCTATTTTAGCTCATTGTGTGTCCTTAGCATTTGTGTTGAGCACTCGAGTCTATCCACTTTCGAAAAAGGATTAAAAAAACATCTGATTATCCTTTAAATCTTCCCACTCCTTTCATTTCTCCTATCCAACCTTGGGGATTTCTTATTCCCTTAAAGTGCTTCACTTGTTCTTTTATTAAGTAATATTATATCTAATAATAAGCCTCTCCCTCTCACCTTCCAATCCCCGTAGCCCATCAATGAAGCTTCCAAAACACATCTCAAGTTGTATGCTACTATATAACACTAGGTCCTCTATCTATAAACAAACAAATATTATAACTTACTTAGCTCCACCTAACTCTAAAAGGGCCGTTAGTTTGCTAAAAACCCCCCTTACAACACTTATTGGTTGGTTAAAATTCCCTTACCCCCTCTCACTAGTAGCTCATCGACGAATGGGCTACCTCATGACCCTTGTGCTCCTATAAAACATCATAGGAATGCCATTAGTGTGCCTAATTCTCAAACTTACCATGCTTTGAAAGGATGCAAATTTGGATCATGCCATGCACTCCAATAATTTGATGCACACAAATGAAAGATGTATGCAAAATTCTTGTAACATATTCTATCGTTGAAGTTCTTCATACATTTATGCATACATGATAAGTTCCTTGATATTTATTATTATCCTTTAATCCTCAATACATGATAAGTTCCTTGAAATTGTTTATTATCCTTTAATCCTCAATACCTCACCTCATTGGTCAAAATATGACACACTATGTCTCCCACTCTTAAAAGCACTTATGTTTGATAATTTGAACATGGAGAACTCCTCTATCAGTTTGATGAAGACCTTCAGATCCCTCTTTACTTGAGCTTTACTCTCCCTTTCATGTTACCAACCCCATGATTCCTAAAGAGTGTAAGAATATCCCAATCTACAGTGCCAAAATGTGTGTGTTCAATGAAGGTGATCTCTCTCTTGTGAAAGTGCATCTCAATTTAATGGATATAGCTCCAATGGGCCTCAAGCTATGCTAGTGCATAAATTGATGCAATTAAGCACATATTCCCTCCATGGCATGGAAGTAATTGATAAGAAGGGATATATGGAACCTCGGTGTAGTGCATAAAGTCAAGTGTAGTGATGTGTTCAGTGTAATCCCCAAGTGGATGCTCAGTTCAAGGATAGGATATACAAACCTCGTATAACATTTGTGGCTTAACTTCTCCTTCTTTTGATATCTCTTGCATATTGCTAGCTCAAAAAACATCTATGTGAAGGCACATCCTCTTCTCTCTTTGAAAAACCATAATAGAGGTACTATCCAAACTTGGATTTTTACCGACATAATGGTTTTTACCTACATAATGGCCACCAAGAAAGAAAACAACTAGCAAAGGGACAATTTCATTCAGGCAAAAAGAAATCCCTCTTCATTTGCCACTACATTGGTTTTGGAAACATTTATATTCCAAAAGATTCCTTTTAACATATTTTTTCCTAGGGTTCTCTCACCTTAAGCATCTCATAAAATCGAACACACATAAGAAAATTTCCCTTTACTTCAAACTTAACTTTTCTTCTTGGACCCATGAAAACTAGATTCTAAATATATTCAAAAATTATAATTATCACAACCAATTAAAAAAACATGCAGTATCTACATTACCTACATATCAATTATAAAACAATTCATATAACCTAATTGTGGCGTGTTCTCTTGAGACATCTTTACCGACATGATTAAGTGGTCCCATTGGGATGATTTTCTAAGCAGTGTTGCTTAGTACTTTTTCAAATAACATGAGTTTTGCTACCTAGACTCTCTCGAGCCCACTTTGCAATGGAAGGTCTTGGCGGGGGGAGTATGAGTATGTCATTGCCTATGAGGCAAAGTCTCACTCTGTTCCCCTAAAACGATACGGTGTGAAGGTTCTAATTGATCCTATGGGTCAATATTTCCTATACTCATAACACATTGAATTTGTGAAGAAGCTCTTGGCTTACCGAGATCACTCTGCCTTAGGATGGATTCATTAAGAATAATGCCCTCCTACTTCCCTTGACTAGGTAATTTTAGTTATCTACTTACCTAACACATTTAAGTTATAAATATGATCAACTTGCTTCTTTAATTCTTTTAGTCATAGTGTTCATTCATGTAATTTAAAGCATAATACACAAATAATGAAAACAATCCCTTTCTAAAAATGGCTTCTTTGTTTAATAGAAATGCTTATACAAGTGTTCACATTTTGTCCATATGGAAGAACGGTAGGAAAGTATTTATTTTTCTAAGATTTCCACCCCCGAACTAGTACTAGGGCCTCAAAAGTCCATCCTGAGTCAGTTAGGGGTTTGGCCAATTCCTAAGGTTTAAGCGTTTACCGACTAGAGCCCCCTAGCACTCTCAAATCCTCTTGCCCAAGGATCTTCCTACGGAGCAATCTCCACCATTGGATTTGGCCCTAACTCACGAGATGGAAAAGTTAATCCCCCTTGGAAAAGGCACCCGCAACTAGCTTTGGGGGCATTCTAGTGCATTTTTCTTTTTATCCCATTGAAAACTTTGTACATTAGGCTTTTGATTCAATTCAATGAACTTCTTAAGTGCATCAAGCTAAACTTGTAATACATCCTTGTAAGCACAAACAATTCTTATTCAAGTAATATTCCTACATAAATAGAGAGGCAATTCTTTGAGCAAGATCTTAACTTAGAGGCAATTCTTTCCAACTTGGCCCTCTTCTAGCTTCTTGGATTTTTTCTAGTTTCCCTTCGAACCACAGATTCAAGAATTTAGGAATTTTCATAAAGTTTGGGAATTCCTAATGTGATTAATATTTGGACACATGGTCAAATCTTATCCCTTTACTTGAAGGTGAATTTTTTCCTATATACTATATAAGCAATCCCCCCAAGTCCCACTCTTAGGGTAGAAGAGCCAATAGAGTGCCGTTGAATTCTAATGTCATCGCTCTCCGTGGATATAGTGTTTAAGCTTGATTTCTAGTAGGAATCTTGATTGCATGGTGAAGAAATTAGCGTGACTTTTTCTTCTAAAATATTGTGGAGTGGAAAGTGATGCATTGTTCAAAAAACAGAAGGTGACAAATTGGGACAAGGAAAGAAACATGAACCAAATTCAAGATTGGCAAAACAACTGCTAATATGATGCAAATCAAATAGATGGAAAATACAAAGAAAATGTAAGTTTTGTATTTATATTTTCTAAGTCTCTTTCTTGAGATCTAAATTTTGATTAGCCTTCATTCATTGGGTCGTTCCTTGGTTATTGTTAGTCTTTGTTTGTAATTATTGCTCTTGGTTACTTGACCTCATTATGGGTCTTGACTGATTAGAATTTATCCTAACAAATCACATCTTGGAATCACAATTTTTCCTTGGAAATTACGTGATTCAACAAGGTGACTATTTTTCCTATGATTTTTTTAAGACTTTTATTCCTCCCAAGGAGAATTATTTTGTTACACCAAATATCACAACTAATTTTTAAAAGGAACCAATTGACCACATTTTTCACGTGAGATGCTTCATGTGCTATACACACATAATTTAATTAAAATGAACTAGTCATTCACATAGTAGCACATGCTTTGTACGCTACACACAAATTTATAATTTGTAATAAAATGTATCCACCATCATAAATGCATGTGCTAACAAAAAAGCACTCCACACACATTAAATTTCCCAAAATGAACCTACATTTAAAGAACTTGAGTCGGGAATGATGTCTAGGAAACGTTAAAGTATCGTGAAACTTAATGATTTTCAATTAATAAGTAAAATGAACCACCATTTTCTTGCTCAGGTTTGTCACTTAATAAAAATCGCCCATTATTAATTAATTATTAAAATTTTCACTCAATTAAAATTTCCATTTCTCTCACATTGCACAATTCCCCTTTTAGATAAAGCGCTATGTGGGGTAGTTGATGTGGTTGTCAATCTGACCATCTTAGTTAGGTGTGGTCTAGTTATCAGTGTATTGTGGTTTGGTTTAGTCCAGTTTTCTTCAGTCATGTTGATTTGAGTTAGGGTACATTGTATACTATTATTTTTTACCTAATACGGGGATATTGGATGCATGTATGTCTATACTTTAGGAAGCTTTCACTCGCATCAGTGGTGGAGAGATCATGCCGAATTTTTTCAAGATGTGGATTGCCTAGGATGGTGAGTCGATTTTTGTCCATGTAAGTCATTTCCTTTGTGGATATCTTATTCTTTATACTATTATGTTGTTTTCCAGGAATTCCGAGAGAGAGAGAGAGAGAGAGAGAGAGAGAGAGAGAGAGAGAGAGAGAGAGAGAGAGAGAGAGAGAGAGAGAGAGAGAGAGAGAGAGAGTGTGTGTGTGTGTGTGTGTGTGTGATCCATTTGAATGGTGCCTCATGCTCCTCCCCTGATCCAGTATGTTCCATTTGTTTCTTATGATTATTTGCAGTTGCTAGAATCAGACCTTATTTCTAAGGTCGACTTATCCAAATTTATGGCTCTTGCATTGCCACCTGTCCCTAATGATCTTGACATGTGTGATTAGTTTTTAACTTCTTACAACAAGAGGTTTGGCTCTGTTCTTGACATGCCTGGGCAAAGCTCTTTACCCCATCGTGGAGAACCTTTTCTTGCTGCCTGTCAACTTTTCTCAAATTAAAATTTTTTGAAGCTTTCATAGAAGTAGACCACAAATGTCTTGGATGCTAATAAGCGGGTCATTAGTACTTTGGGAGTTAGTTAGTGTGTCTAATATTTCTAACCCTTTGTGGAAACAATTGTGCCAGTTGCTTCAAACAAGTTCATGCCAGTCAAAATCCCTTTTAATTATCTTTCAAAGGAATCACTATTGATTAGAGTTCATATTTTCTTGCTAAAATGGATTAGCATTTTATTCGAGCCAGGAGGGATAATGGGACTAATGTCACATATGGTTCCTATCTTTATGTTTTCTTAACATATGCTGTCTCTACGAAGGAAATTTCCCTACTACTAGCTGATCCTCCCAGTGATTCCTCCTCCTCCTACCAAAGATCGTGATGTCATCATTAAGGATATTGATTCTCCTCCTCCTTTGTCATTCAAAGAAAACGTCTTAAGAAAGTGGTTGAATTAGTAGTACTTGTGTCCACTCCTTTAGTTCCAGTTCATGTCCAATCTTGCAATATGTTGCTTGCTTTCCTTACAACGCCCAATCTTTTAAGAGCACATAGAGATGGTACTCTGGATTTTTAAATTCCTTCTATACAACGTTTGGTGACAAGAGATGCAATTCCATTTTTGTGCAAATACATTCAAATTTCTATTAAACTCTCAATTACCACTTGTATTCAGCAACTTTATTCTTCTTTTATGAGAAGGACAATAGTCTAAGGAGGAGTTGAATAAGGCTAATACTGATCTAGCCTCTCCCAAAGATTTTTTTTGGACCTTTATACACAAATGGAGCAACAGACTAAGGTCGTTGGTGCTTAGAAAGAAGAGATGTCTACTTTGCAAGCTCAATTGGCAAATACCAAATCTAAAGTCATTATTGTGACTAAGGAAAGGGATAGGTTGTTGAAGGAAGCCCAAGATCTCAAAGCTTTGATAAACTATATAAACAGAAAAGCTCAAATCAACCAACACTATCATAGACCAGAATAATACTCAAATTCAATAGCTTAAGGAACAATTGGCTTAGTCTTGGTTTGCTTCACAAAGTCCTTTTGTGCAGCCAATTCCTTTCTTATCCCGTGCAGATTTAGTTGTTCTTCAAAGAAATATGACATTATCTCCTTTATTCCAAGTCAAGGTGGAAAGGATTTAGTCAAGAATGGACTTGTTAAGGATGTGTTTTGAGCAATTCCAAGAATTTATTCCTCCATATCA
Organism: Lygodium microphyllum; assembly: GCF_053477565.2. Lineage (NCBI taxonomy): Eukaryota > Viridiplantae > Streptophyta > Polypodiopsida > Schizaeales > Lygodiaceae > Lygodium > Lygodium microphyllum. Next base: position 126,557,394 of record NC_141158.1, read on the forward strand.
CTCCTTCTTTGTGCACTCAGCAACATAAGCTGACATTTTATATTAAGCTTTTCACGATGGATTTATCTCCTCCAAAGGATAGCTAAAGTGGTGCTTAGTCTTTTGATTTATTGACAGAGCTCACGCTCTTTGGTCTCTATCCTAACAACTAGCCACGATGAGTCCAAAACACCCTTGGAGATATCTTTTTTAAAATATGATACTTCTCGAAGAGCCAATACAAGAAAACTCAAATGTTGCATCCACAAGAAAGAATGACCATTTGACACGTGACATTCGATGCTCGCACTATTTAAGGATTGCAAAAGGGCTTAGTTTGCTCTTGACTTGTGAGAGGAATGAACAAAAAGTTCCTGTTATCTTGAGGGAAGGAAACCCTAGGGTAAACTTAGAAACCCTGATAGAGTTCTAAGGTGGGAAAATGGTTACCAACTGTCCGATTGAAATCCTAGTTTGAGTCATCTAAGACCTGTGACCTTAAAATAAGAACCCCGGACTAAAGGTTAGCAAATTAGGGGAACTACCATCCAAAAACTATCGGATATAGATCTAATAGTGTAATTGCTCGCTCTTATCACATAGGATTGAGGTTGGAATGAGGGTATTCTCTATCCCTCAAAAGGTTATAGAAGTTTATATGAAGGCAAGAAAACAACCCAAAAAGGGGTGAACGCTAAGCATTCAAAAATAGGAACTCCACCTTAGCAAATGTCCCGAGCACTCACCTTTATTATTGTTTGTGCTTGTTAATTTAGGAACACCATCTGTGAAAGGATTGTATGACCCCAAACTCATAAAAGAAATTGGAATAATGAATCAAGTTGAATTCATGGAGGGTGCGGCAAACCACCCCTAGTAGCTGGTCGCCAACCCTATCCAAGGGGGTTCTAAATAACCGTGTGATGGGAATGTGGACCGAGCCCGCCACAAGAGGTCTCTCCATGGAATTAGTTTGAATGTAGGAGGATGCTTGGATGCCAAGGGGGCTCTGGCTGTAAATTCCCTGCCTCTGGTTCCTATTCAAATAATTTACATGACTCGAGATGGATTCTCGAGGCCCTGTTACTAGTGCAAGAGCAAAAACTTGGAAGAAACAAGGTGCATCCTCACAGATTGCGAAAATTGTCCTTTTTGGACAAGACTTGTATCTCAGCTAAAATGCTAATATAAAGTTTACTTCCAAGGAACATGTCTGAATTGTTTTTGTTTCAGTGTCACTCTAACGAACCCTGTTCCCTAAAAGGCTTAATTAAGGAAGCTAATTTTAAATGCCACACATAAATGTGATAGGACCTAATTAGATAACTAAAGAACACCTATTGAGAGAAGCGAGTGGGCGGAACCCCCAACGGGCCTATCCTACACGGAATGGTGGTCCCAGAGGACTAGGAGGCTTGTCACAAGGTTCTACAGTCTTATGACCTTTAGGTATTGTTAGGTTAGAACCCGATTCATGCCGTTTTAGGGGATCAGAATGGGACTATGCTCTACGGGCACAAAGGTTGAGCGGTGCATCCCCCTCGTTTCCCATTCTCTTTGAACCAAGTGCGGCATGTGTTTGCTTTAGCTTGGGTATCTCTGTGTAAAGTAGGATGTCCAGGACCTGACACTAGAATGCTATCAAGAGATCTTGACCACTAGGAACCCAGATTTCAGGTCGATCCTAGTGGGTTCGGTTGCAAACGTTCCATTGTGAGGCGGACTTGGGAAACCCCAAGCGACAAACCTCGTAACATTCCATGGGAGTGCCGGGCGGTGTTGCTTAGATTCGTCTCTCGATGGACCGCTAAAAACGTGTTTGAACAACCAATAGGCGAGCACATTACAGTTGCTATTAGAGCAAATCAACGAATAAAATAATCAGGATAGGAATAAATTAGGAAGAGCGAAGTGATGTTTTCATTAGGAAACATTATTTTTCCTTCACTCACTTGTGGATTGTTGTTGCCTCGAGACCTACGAGGCATGGAGTAGGTTCCTCGTATTTCATATCATGTTTAGGATGGCTATGAACTCTTCAAGTTATCGCAAACGATCCGACATGATGGGGATCCTAGATCGACTCTACAACCTTTCACTGTTGTATGTGGAATGGCTTTGGACTTGGAGCGCACGATACTGCTACATAGATGTCAGTCGACTCGCCTATCTTCAAAACAAGCTGAAGAGGCTAAAATGGTTGGAAGATTTGACGATCATCAAGTTATTCATCTTCCATGAGGCACTTGTGTACTCAATCCTACACATCGGATACCGCCAAGTAGAATAAAATCGCTATATCTATGAGGAGATGGTCAAAGTCTTGCCAGCAAACAGAATTAAAGTAATGGGGTGAAATGGATGTTATGGCTATCAAAAACGAGGATTTTGTGAACTTTCCATGACTTATCGCTTCTTCCTGAGAACCCATTCCCCCAATCCATATTACTATTCTTTCCCTATAGAGCTGAATCCAATAAGGAATCATTAACCTGGCGTTGATGTATCTCTTGAAAAGAAAATCATCCCAACCAATCTCTATCCATTCCCGAATAATTGTACTTAAGGTTTATGCTTCTTTATGGATAAACAAGAATTCTATGCTTTTTTTATTTGTCACACTGTAGTAATGAGAAATAGTTTGTGCATTGATTTAAGTTGCATAGAGATGTGTAAATGCAATCCTAACGTAGAAGTTTAAATTGAAAACCAGATACAGTAAAGGGAAGACTCTTGAAGCTGATGTCGAAGTATGGATTTAATCTATGGATGATTACTTTAGCGTAGCAGGAACATCACTTGTAAACCAGGCTATGATTGCCAAGCTCAAACTTATCGGGCAAAGCTAGGCTCTGATGGGAGCAATGGTGTAAAGACCAAGTAGTCATAAAAAGCACAATAACTTGGGACAAGCTAAAGAAATCAGTGCGGGGAAGGTACATGCCATCTGCATACATGACTCAGAAAATGAATGAGTTCTTCAAATTGAAACAATTGGGCATGTCTCTGGAGGCGTACTACTCGAGATTTGTCTCCATGTTAAAATGCCCCTGACAATGAGTATTCCCCAACAAGTCTCGAAGTTCTATGATGGGTTGAACCCACCAATGAACACTCGGTTGGAATCAATGCGTCCTTAGGATTTACAAGATGCATTGATAAGAGCAGGACCTATTGCCCAAGAAGTCTAGCCGAAGTCCAGGAATAACAAGCATTGGTCTCACAAAGACTAGAATCTAGGGATGTTGAGAGCTCAATTTAAAAGGGCGAAAGGATAAAGTCAATGCTAATGGAAGAAGTCGAGGAAAAATGTAATCAGTGACTTTGTCCCCACTCAAAGAAGTGACCAAAGCCTATGATGTTTTCACTGCAATGAACTTAGGCACTTCAAAAGGGAATGTCCCAAACTTGGCGAAAATCATCGTCAAGGAAAATTCAGTGGCCAATCCAGAGCTACCCATGGCCATAGTCGTGCAGCAATGGGAAGGGCATCCGTTCATGCTGCTCTCCATAAAAAGGGGCCGAACCGCCAATTCTTGGTGATTCAAACACCATCGGATTACCAAGGTAAGAAATTCAAAACCCTGATTGACTATAGCAGCACTCATTCTTTCATTTCACGAGCTTGTGCAAGAAGGTTAGGGATAACCACTGTAGCTGCACCTATTTTGCTTGTCAAACTAGCAAATGGGCAAGAAATCACTTGTACAAGATAAACTGCTAAGGTAGAATATTTGTATATATATATATATATCACCCTCCTTTCCCTTGGCACCTTTGTGTGCCTCTCTGTGCATCTCCACTCTACCTCTTGTGACAACCAAGTAGGCTCCTCGTTTTTATTAATAGTAAAATTAATATAGGAAAGAAGGAGCTGTATATTGAGGTAGAGATTGAATATGCCCCATTATTCAAAAAAACCCAACGTATCAGTGTCAACTCTCAAGTTTTGTAGAGTTATAGGCAAATGGGATTGAAACATGTGGATTTGTGGGTTGATGGGGGAATCTACCCAATTTATATATATATATATATATATATATATTTGTGATTTATTAAAAATTTTACTTTTGGATATATTAACATATCTAGAATAATTAAAAAATCATTATCATAACATTTTCATGGCTGATATCAAACCTAGAAGTCTAGGCCCCCATAAAGGTAACAATAATTATGCCAATAAAGATCCTACATTTTCTTAATGAAAGTGGAAGTGAATAGTGAATTTGATTTTTCTAAAAAACCTCTTGATAACCTCTTTCCATTCTTATGGTCGTGTTTTCTTCTCTCCCTTGCTAATTTTTCATGATTCCTCTTCTTTTTTGAATACCATAGTTTTTCCATATGAGTCTTTCAATTACAACATTGGCTATGGACGATTCTCCAATTATATTTATAGTGCAAGTAAATAATCTCTTTATCATCTTCATATTTAGTTAAAGAGAGAGTATGAACCAATTTAGGAAAAGAATAAAACCTAATATTACTTCAGATTCCATAAAATATGTGCTCAAATTTGAAAGAAAGAAGAATCTTGATACTTGGTTGGATGGAAGATTATACTCCAAAGATCTTATAATAATGAATAGCACCAAATTTTTTTATAAAAAAAGTGACAATGCTTGAATTCTTTCATTAAGCATTACTCTTTGGATGTTGATTGAGTGTAGAAAAATCTTGATAGTATTTATGTTAGTTGAGATACATATACACAAATAGTTGAGCTAATAAAATCAAATGTGAAACACAATCAAGAATGCAACTACTTACTTCCAAGGCCATCTATGGTGAAGACTATTAGACAAAGAGTTAATTTTTAAAAAATGGAAATTTTGGGTAATCTTTTTCATGTATACAAAATTAGAAAGGATTTCTATTACCTTGATAAATAGGACACTTTCATCAAATCCATGCATTAATTTAATGTCACTTTAGTGTTCAATTTGAACACAACATCTACTGGTTAGGAGCCTTTGAAATACACACAAAGGGATTTGATATATTATTTTTTATTTTCCATCAAACTTCAATATCCAATGTGATATTATTAGGGATTTAAAGATACTCAAGTGCATGTATAATGTATCAAATGGAGCTAACTCTAGATGTCCTAGCCTCTATACATATCTTCAACCTACCACAAAGTTGAACCCAAGAAATTTGAATAGAGCTCCCTCTCAAGACATGTCAAAGACATATACTTCAAGCCATTTTTAAATATTTCTTTGGCCAATGCTCACATTTGTATACTTTATGCACTTTGCAGAATAATTGAAAAGATTGTTATCCTTAAATAGGATTTACTTGGAAGTTGAAGTCCTTATCAACTAGACCAGATGGTATAACCAAGATCAAGCAAGTTTTATCTTCAATTGGTTTCCATGGAGGTAATGTTATCATTGAACTCAAATCTTAAAAGTCCAAGGTTGGAAATTGTATCCCCAAAAAAACATCTATAAGGCTAAAAGGTTCTTGAAATTTCATGGAAAACTTGGTAAGATAAACTTTAGAGAAGATGGATTCACCATTTAATATATTCGATGGAAATCCCTACATGGTACAATTAAGAATCATGCTAATAATGGATAGGCTCATAGAGAAAAGTCACATTATTAGGCAAAATAATTTCAAATATCTAAGACATGTAAGTAGAGGAGTCAAATAAAACAACTTATTGGATTATCTTTCAATATTTTATAAGAGAAATCTAACAAAGCTAAAGCTTAACAAAACAATCATATCATGTAATACATCCTCATTGGAAAAACTATATAAATAATAACTCAAAAAAGAAAAGAGAGATATGTAAATTCGTATGCAAAGTAGGGATTTTTACCATGGTTATAAACAAGGGAGAGAAAATGTAAAATATGAGCTTCAAGGAAACCCTTGACTTATTAATGGCTCTTCTAAATTTATTTTAAGACAACAACTAAAATACTTTGTTTTTTTATGGTCAAGAACATCCAGAGTTACGCAACGATTTTGGATGATTCCTAGGAGTTTAAGAGTTTATTTGCCAAAGCCTATGATTGGCGTTCTCAACTCGTCTTGCCCCAAGATCTCCCTACAAAGACCAAGATCTCGCCATCAGGGTAAGTATGAACCCTCCAAGATGGCAAAAATCAATCCCTCTTGGTAAAGGAACCCGCACCTAGCCTTAAGGGAGGTCTAGTGCACTTTCCTTTTATCATGTTCTGAATTTGGTACGTTAGGATTTTGATCAATTCAATCAAACTTCCTAAGTACCTCAAGTAACTTGTATATATCATTGTAATCACAAGCACAAGCATTTCTTTTTAAAGAAATGTTTCTACATAAATAGGGAGGCAATTAGAGTAAGATCTTTAACTTGCGGCAATTCTTTCCAACTTGGTCTTATCCATTTTTGGATTTTCCCTAGTTCCCTTCGGACTATTCTAAGTTTCCTTTTAATTAATCTTTTTTTGTTGGATCTTCCCTTCATTTGCACTAGTTTTTCCAACTTATTTTGTATTTACTCGCAATCTTCCTCAACCTAACCTCTATCAAAGATTGGTCGATTAACCTCAATATTACAAGTCTTGGGTGACTGATTTCTATGCTCCTATGGACCTTTGGATGATGAAGATCAATCACTTGGAGAGTTCTTGCCAAAAATTGAACCAAACTAGAATCGATCATAACTTTTGGCATCTTGATTGAAAATCCAGGAGCTTTTTCATGCTATTCTTTGGTATATTACTTACAAAAGATGATAATGCTCTGAAAATTCCAAAAACAAGCAATGCTCCACACGAAAATATGAATGCACTGAAAAAAAAATCCCTAGCCTATCTACATGTGTCGGGGCGTCATGCAAAATACGAGCACAATTCCTTCATTGCTTTAGATCCTTAGCCTCACCTCTCATCACTCAGCAAAATATATTGTACTCTACTCCACCCTCCCAAAATCTCATAGTCTCTCAAGAAAATAATGGTTCTCATAATGTTGACCAAGAAAACAACCCATCTCACAACTAAAGGCATCTTACACGACCCTCAAATTATCCAACCACCTTTCCCACTCAATCAATAGTTCGTATTTTGGTGATGAAAATCCCAACTCTCGTGCGTGCAAGAAATAGTGTGTGCACAATGAAAGGTACTCTCTTGAGTGTGTGTGCATCTAAGATTTACTACATATAGATGTAGCAGGCATCATGTCATGCTAGTTCTCAACAATTGTGCAAATCGTGCATCAACCTAACCCATGGCATGGAAGTAATTGATAAAATTAGGAGATGATTCCCAAGTGCTATGCATTGGACAAGTGCAATGTGAAGTGCTCATGAACCCATAATCCCTGTGAAGTGTGAGAGTATTGGCAAGAAATTATACATGTTTCAACATGTTCCACAGCTTCTAACAAACTCTAGCTCCAACTTGACCAAGGGAATACCAATCTCGACTAAGGCTATCAAGTTTCCATGCTCAAAACCTCCAAACAAAATGACAAAAACAATTCCAGATTCATACAAACACAAAAAATCTAACTATAAAACAACAATTCAAACAATCACACAAACGACTAAGTTACAAAAATCCTACAAAATTGCTATTTTTCTAGGGGTTCTTAATTTACAAAAAAATGGTTGGCATACTTAGCCCTCCCCCTAGTTTGCAAGCGTTCATGTGTAGTAGTTACTTTCATAAAATGATGCTACATTTATGAACCAATCAAAAATCAAGTCCAACAATTTATCCTTAAACTCCTCAAACTCAAAATCCAAAAAAATCAAAATTACATTTCTCTCAAGTAACTTCTTTGTAAACATAAAAAGTCATCCACTGAATTCTCATCAAAATCAACAAAAAATCCAAATCTAACCTCATCTACAACAATCCACATACCCCTCCCATCTACCCTAAAGGAAAACATGACAATTCCAAGGTTTTAGAACAAGGTTTCAACCCTTTCTATGTTGCCAAATTCACTTTCATCCTCAAAGACATCCAACCAATCAAAAAACCTTTAGAAAATGCTAGAGAAACATCTTCCATCATCACAAAACATTCAACCACACCATCATCCACATCAAACTAAGTCATTTCCTGAGGCCTCTTTGAGACACCCATTCAAACTACTCATCTCTTCAACAAAACATGACTCCAACTCTCCTATTCCATTAACACAATGACTAACCCTTTCAATAATATCCTCATAACCAATATTCGGATAATTCTCACAAGAATCTTCAACAGTATAGTCACTAGCCAACATATTAGGGTCCTATTCCATATTACAATCTTTTTTTGATTCCTTTTCCCGAGATTTAGATTGCTCTTCCCTCAATGTTTCAATTCTTTTCATGGACTTACTCAAATTTCATTTCACATCCTCATCAGTGTCACTCTTAGGATCCTCAAAAACCCAATCAAAATCATCACAAACATCATCAAAAACTCTAGGACAATGTAAAGAAACTGAAAGACTATTAGGTGAAGTTTTTTCTTCCCCATTGTTGCCTGAATCAACCATACAATCATCCACACAAATATCAAGACGTATGAGGTTAGATATACTCAAAAGAACATCAACAATTTCACAAATAGAAGGCTCTCCAAGACTACTCAAACCATCATCAACCAACTCATAAGACTCACCAGAGTCAACAACGCCATCAAAAAAAGAGTTAGAATCCATAACCTCAATACTATCTCGATTAACTCTTGCATCTACAAACTCACTACCTAACTCATCAACCATGTCCATCTCTTTTGGCAACAAATCTAAATCCTCAACTTCATCAATAAATCTTCCAATTTCTATGCTCCCCCCCTCATAGTCTTCTAAAAGACTTAAAAAATCCTCCTCAATGTTCTCTTCATCTCTATGACACTCAAGACATTCTTGAACCTCTTGTCTCTCCCCATCTCTCTCAAGTTTTACTAACTCTACGGCAATAGATGACACTCTCGATCAGAATCACTTCCTAAACTCTCATCTTCACTATTATCTTTCTCAGAATTATCACTCTCCTCCTCCTCTTCTTCTTCATTGTCATCCTCATTCACTAGTTCTTTTCTTGAGGCTATATCAAACTTCTTCACTACTCCTCTATGGTCATAAATTGTTATGATTCATTTTCTCCAATCTTGTATTACTCCTTCCTTTCTAAGCCATGGTCTACCCAAAATAAGCAGAAAAGCTTCCAACCCTATAGGCATAACATGATAACCAATTTTCATAAACACACCATAAACCTTGACCTCCAAATTTTGAATTATACCTAGGCACCTTCCTTTAGCATGATTTGCAAGCCTAACTTGAATCTTTAATCCCTCGACAATTCGAAGTCCAAATTATTATACAGAAGTCTGAGCAATCACACTAACTTGTGCTCCTCGCTTCACCTATGTTTTGATTCTTATACCAAGCATCAACAATAGGACAAATGCCATGTAACTCCTCTACACTCAAAATTATTAGTGTTTATTTCTTTCTTTCCTTGAACTTTGGATTCACTAATTTCTTCAACTGTCCCCTCATCTTAGGGCACAAATCCATTAACTGTGCAAAAGATATACCGGCCTTCTTTTCCTTCATATGTATTTTTAGATCATAGTCATTTTCTCCTTCCCCCAAAGGAATATTAGAAGCATGATAGTGTTTCCTAGGTGCTCTTAATTTATTTCCTTCTCTCTTATCTCTCTCTTCTCTCCTCTCTTTATTTTCTTCCTCTTTCCTCACCAGTCTTACTATAGTCTTAGGTTTATCTCTCTCAACATCTCTCCTCCTTTTTATTAGAAGCATCACATCAACTGTTTTATTTTCCTCACTTTGTTTTTTCTAGAAGAATACAATTAATGGCACTTTTCCCTTTTTCTTCTTTAGTTGACCTTGGTGCTTAGGATGCAGTATGGTCTTTGATTTCTATTCCAAAATCATTTTGTTTGTTGAGAAGGTTTTGGGGTAGATGATATATATCTCCTCATGCCCTAGGTGGGTAAGAGAAATTTGTGCTTATATGGCCTAACTCTCCACAATAAAAACAAGTCACCATTGGTCTTCAAAAATATTCTATCATGTTTCCTCCTCTTCCACTTCCCATGTTTTCCTAACTCATGTGTCCTATAGGTCTTCCACTTCCTCTTCCCCAAGGTCTTCCTCTCAATGCTCCTAATCTCATGTTTTACATTTGTCTTGATAATTAATCCTCAATCTTGAGCATTTGTATTGCTAAAATGTGAAAATTTAGTCTATCCTCTTGCTAGTTTTGATCTTTGTTTTCAATGTTTGGTGCTCTCAATGGTTCTCTCTTTTTTATTTTCTCAAATTTTCTCAAATTTTCTATTGCTAGCATCATTGCTTCCTCAAAGGTGCTCGGTTCCTTTATTTTTAATTTTTCTCTCATCTCTCCCTACATTTTTTCCACAAAATATTGTATTTTTAATATTTTAGATGCTCTCTCTCCTAGGCCTAGGGATGTATTCCAACTATCTCATAATCGGGTGTATTCTAGGGCAAAAAAATCAATGGTCTAGTTTTCTTTTTTTGGAAAATTTCTATTTTCCATCAAAGGTCCTAGGAAGTTTCAATTTCTTTAAATCAGTTAAGAAACACCTATTTGGTAACTTCATATTCCATAGGAACAAGAGGATTTCTCAATCTAAGGGGTTTTTCATAATTCTCAAACAAGTTTTGACCCTCATCCAACAATTGATATTTCAAATTTTGGAGTTCTAGGGTTGAGTCACTTATTTGCTAGATGATACATCCAAGCCCTAATTTTTCAAGGAATCGCTAATGATCCTCTCATTTTGTACCATGAAATTATGAGAAAGAACTAGCCATCAAAAAATAGTCTCAGCAATTCAACAAATCTCAAAATTTTTGGCACTCCTGAGTGGGAACACCAAAAAAGAATGTTTAGCGAGCAGTGATCGTCTCATACAACCTAAAAATGAGACGTCGAGTGCTGATTAGGGAATTGACTTTGGACAACACAAATTAAAAATTTCCAACATTTGACAAATACAACACAACCAACACATGAGCACAAGCAACCATTTATGCCTCTTATAACTTTAAGCTCTACAAAAACACACTCTATGAAGAGTATCTAACACCTTGCACAATGTTCGACAAATGCAAACTTTGAAGGAAACAATTACATAAAGTTCTCATATCTCTTTTGAAGTTTGTTATACTATTTCGAACCTTGACCATATCCAAGTTTTTTGCAAATTCGATCAACAGAAACAAATATCCACACACTTGTGTGGGACCCTCCTCTCTCTTCACACAAGAGACAAGTTTTGCTATCAAGGGAAGGGCCGGTCCTTTGTTTATTTCACCTCATATAGTTTAGTTCTCATGTTGTGAGTTGAATGCTTCCCTAACATTTTTTGCTTTCCATTAAGCTTGCCAAGTTTTTGTCATTTTGAAAACTTGGAAATCCTAAAGGCTTTTTAAATGTTTAAGCTTTTTAATTAAGCTTTTGAAGCTTTTTATTTGATTGCCACCCTTCGATCATTAGCAACAGAAAGATGTAACCTAATGCTGCCACCATTCACAATGTAGAGGGAAATGATGTTAAATCTTCATCAATAACATCAACAGTAGTTCGCACACATCTGTCCAGCTCTTTCCCAATGAAAATGAATCCATTAATATATTTGAAAACATCCCAATTCAATAGTAGCATGGCGGTTGGATGGTAGAGGTTTGCTACCTGAGTTCTCATTGATTTGCTGTTATGTGAAAATTTGTGGTGAGATTCCTTAAGTGGTCCAATGCATGAGGTCTTTACTTTGAGATTGGGGTTATTATCCTAATTGGTGTGCTTGTGATCTATGCTTTCCTTCTTATTTCCTTTCATGTTGTGTGCAAGTTTGCAACATCCATGTTGATTGAAATTATTACAAGATCTTACATGAGGCTGAATATGCTAACATGTACATTCTGATTCAACATCTTAAATCCTTGGATCAGTCACTTGCTTAGCAGTTTCTTGTTCCTCCTTCTCTAAAATCTCACAAACAAGACTGTTCTTGTAGGAGCTTTGCAAATTCTCTGGTATCCAAAAAGAGTTATATGATACTTTCCAAGTCACTCTTCAAATTTTCATCCATGCCATTTATCTAGGGCACTATAATTGCAAGAGTTGATAGTTGAACTACATGCTGTAAGGATTTCTTCAGTCCAATTTCCCCCAAGTAAGATTATTTTGATCTACCTATAAATCTTAACTTGTGCATGAATAGCTAAAATTTGAATTATTTTTGTAAATGTGTATGGAAGTATTAGGATGATCACCATATGGTCAAGCAAATCATTTGGAATACCATGAGGACTCAAAATGTATATTCCTTTGATATTGCAAATGTCATAATTTATTGCAAAGATTACAATTGGAGATAATGAGTTTTCAAGCGCATGGTTCAAAGATGTAAAGCATTCCATATCCAACATATGGATCTCTAGATGATCAAGATCAATCACTTGGAGAGTACTTGCCTAAAACTAAACCAAACTAGAATCGATCATAACTTTTGTCATCTTGATTGAAAATTAAGGTGCTTTTTCATGCTATTCTTTAGTGTATTACTTACAAAAGATGATAATGCTTTGGAAATCTCAAAAACAACTTGTCTTCTTCCTTCCCTAGATAGTACACAAATTTCCAGTAAAATATAAGCAGCCTTAACCGACAACTTTTCTTTCCACTCATCCTCATTTGACTTCTCATTTACTTTCTCTGCAGCATAAGGAAGTAGCCAAAAAGCTCACCATGGATAAGTACTTTAGAACGTGTTTGGTTTGAAACTTTGCTTTGACTACTCTCTGAATCACATCATAGCATAACTCCAATAAGCATGAGGACTTCATCACACTTTGCTTTTCTAAGGGTTTTTAGTTTATGAAAAAATTCTTGACAATGGGTTTCTTTTTCTAAAAGGCACCCAATCATATTGCAAGTTGAAATATGCATTTTCTATACACTTTTTTGCATTGAAGGCCCTCAAAATCAACTCCTATTCTTTAATACCCACACATGTGATACTTGGGACCTTGTACATGCAATTACATACCTACTTTATGCTCCACTACTTCTCCTAATTGCCACATCAGTAGTAGGCATACTAATTTTAACCCAAAAAGTGACTTTTTCTCTCCCTTCTCAAAACATGGTCTTTTTCATTTGTAGTAGTGCCTAACCATATTATATATACATATCAAAGCATTTTTCATGCTCTCTTTTGTCTTCTAGCCCTTCCAAATCAGTATTATCCCATGAAAACTCAATCTACTCCATTTTCTCGTAAGTGAAAGATGGATCTTGGAAATTTAGAACAAAGGACTCATAGTATCTTTTTAAACCCAACCAAAACCAAACATCTCGTCAATAACTGAGGTGACGGCTAAATGAAATACATCAAAGCCTTTATTGATTATATAAAAATTAAGGGCCGCTTAGCCTCCGTTAAAGGATAGAGCCTCATTCTCAAAACCAAGCCTTTTCAAAGCAGTGTTCTTAAGGAGTACACAGGCCTCATTTTTGTACAGACAATAGGGGCTTATTTTAAATTGTATGGTAAGCTACGAAAATTTTTCATAATTTCTATACGTCATTCTGTACGCAAGCTAGATAAAGCATACTTTTGATGTCTCCTATAAGCAAGTACGCTATATGCAATTCTAAAGGTCTAGTTATGAAAGGGTAGGTAATTTAGGTATTTTTACAGTGATTTGCTATTAGGGTCAGGGACCAAAGGCTTTGATCTGTGTAAGTTCCATTTGTGTAGGGTAACGGAGAAAGAGCCTAAATCAATAGACATCGATGAATCATCATGAATGGGCGTTGCACACTTAAATGATATCACATTGACTGCAAATCCAAATGGATGAAAGCAATAAATAGAACAACAATCGGATGTTTTACGAAATCTAACTAGTTCAAAGCAAAAGCCACTTCTCTACTTTTACTATATAGAGACCTTCATATGAAGAGCTGAAATCCATTTAATTGCGGTTCGGGTATCTAAACTCATGGCGACAAGAGTTTAGGTGAGTGAGCCGAGTGAAAGGAAACTATCTGGCCTGGTTTGGAGAGCATTTTATTAGGCTACATATTTAAGATAAGCAAGGAGAATTTTTTCATTTCATCCCATTGAACTAAGCTTACAGTTTCAACGCTAGATTTCTGACTCTACCTATTTGGATGGGTGTTTACCTCGAAACTTTTTCAAAATGTATGCATACTTCTGTGAGTAACTTAGTGCAACACGGAAGATTCATTTAAATTAACCTATAAGTGATACAATAAATTCTTATTAAATGACCCTTAAATCGATTTGGTTTAATCACCAAGCCAATCATGTCGAAAATAGTTTAAGCCAAGTGTTAAGCAAGAAAGAATAATAAAAAGTTTGGCAATTTGTCCAACTGACCTTCTTTCCCAAATGAAATTTATGACCTAAACGTTATCACACAAGAAAATCGTTAGCCAAGAGGCTACTAAAATAACTTTTTAAAAAAGCAACATAGCATTGTTTTTTCAATTCCAATAATCTTATCTGTTAATTTTGCGTGGTTTTCTTTATAGAAATTATGGCAGTATTGCGTCAGTTACTAAGCCTATAAAAGTTCCCTTTTCTACAATAAGCACCTTTATTAATCATAACAGTATGATCTTCTGAGATGATGCAAGTATTCGTATTTTCTATTAGTTTCCAAAGTTTGTGGTATATTTTTTTCACTTTTATAACCTGTTGTCTTTTTTCATTATACTATAAAGTCAAGATTGCCTGCAGTTGACTAATATGTTTAATCATAGCCATGATCTGGAGACCGGCAGACCTTAGCCGGTATGATAGTGGTTAAAGACATTAGGTGTCTCCACGGCTTCATTACCATACCATCAACTATTAGGCTTGAATTGCTTTCTGAGAACTTGCATACTAAGCCAAAGTGCAGGCACTTATTTTTGTCAGTGCTGCCATTTAGTACTATATGCTATCAGCAAACGATACAAACATTTATAAATATAAAAAACAAACCTTATGTTGACGGCCAATTGTCAATAAAAGCTATTGGAATGTGTGCTGTTAGCCTCTTTTTTTCAAAAGACTAAAGTGAAAGAAACGGAAATCAATCGGCCATGTATGAGAAAGGGAGAAGGTAGAAAATATTATTCTAGAAAGGAGAAGAGAGTCATTTTTTAGGGATTACTGGATACAGGCGCACATTTAGGCTATCGAAAACCTTTCGCGCCATTTTAAAAAAATTTATATGGCTTTAGGCACAGAAGAGCTATTGTGGATTTGTAAAAAACATTTTTATCCTTAAGGATTGCTCGTAATGCGCTTGGATCCATTACCTGTAAATATGGCCATTTATTGTTAATGAATACTGATTCTTTATATAGTGACATGATAAAGAGATTGACGGGAAAGGCTAATTCAAGTTGTATCAATTTCAAATGGATCAGTGGTTTCTCAACCAATTGGACACATATGAGACATGAAGAATGCCTGCATTCCAGTCCACGTTTCTTAAAGATGTAGAAATGCTTTGAAGGATTGATAACACGCAAAATCCCAGATAGTTTAGTTGTACTGAATGTACGTAAAGATTTTATAGCTATATCCGAAGCCAATCGATCATGAATCTCTATTGTATCTCTGATAGATTCCATCTCTCCGGAGGAATTGCATAAATTAGTTAATCCTATTTTCGTAAATAGTGATTCCGTATGGTTTACAAATCCATTCCGTTAATCAATTACAAAAACAATCATTCATTCGAAAAAAGCCCAAAGACCAGCTAGAAAGGCTTGAAAGCCCACCGATAAAGCCATTCAGATTCGCATAAAAGCCAATAGGCCTTAAACAATCAAATATTAATAGTTTGTCCATGTTGTTTTTAATTGAAATCACTAAAGTTTCTATCAAATTGCATAGTATTACTGCTTTTTAAGAGACAAGGATAATCCAGGCTTCACTACACCCAAAGGTTTTGATGAAATGCTTTTGCTACACGAGTACCACTTGGAATGATATCGGATACGTTATGTCATTTTCTTGAGAGCATTAAGATCAAGAAATTTATATGATTTGATCACTAGACTTAATTGCAAAAAAAAAAAAATATTTGACATTATAGGATTAATGGAATCATGACTGATTATGTAACTAAGACCTTATTGGAATTTGCTTTTGTATCAGTTTTATTTTTTCGAATGGAAGTTTCTATGTCATGTGGGAACTCTGTGATTGTATCTTTGCAGCTAATATTTTCTATTGTATGGCTACGTCAATTCATACGATTGGCCCATGAAACGAAGCCGAGGAAAGGGTTTTTTTGACATAAGTTCTAATAGAAAAGCCACGAAGGCATCAATTAACAAATATTGGCTACCTGCTGATGTGGTGAATGGAGAAAGCGTTAATTGGCTTGATCTGACATAACAAACATTTGCATTTTGCTGCCTGCTCTATACCTCTAAGCCAAATTGTCTTAGGGGATGTAAAGTGCAAGAATATACGAAATTTCATTAAGGACATAGCTGGGATAATGGCAAATAGAAAGTTTCAAATTAAACGCTAATATGATATAAGTTTTCCTTTTGTTCCTTATTTTAGGCCACTTATCTGCAATACTTTTGTTTGAGCTAGTTTATGGGCATTTTAATGCTGATTGAGAATTCTGTCGACAGATAATTTATTTGTACCCATTGATTACACGTGGGAAAATAGCTCAGTTGGTTAGAGTGCTGGTTTGTCATATCAGAAGCCATGGGTTTGATTCCCGTTTTTCTTGAATCAATAGGGCATGGGCGGTCTAGTCTTCCACATGAAATTTGCTACAACAAGTTGTGGGTCCATTGGTAACCAAATGGAACCAAGCCGTACGACTTGTAAGTATCCTTTGCTAGTGTGTGATTTGAATCGCTCCTCCGTTCACCCCCAAGGAAGTGTAATATAGGTAGTACCAATAGATACACTTTGCACATTCCATTCTATTAGGATTTTCCATCGCACCTCCGCTGACTCGAGATGACCTCAATCATCCTCGTTCAATATGTGAACGGAGCCTTAAAGGACTCCAATGGCAATTGCATATAGGTGATTGATTGGCCAATCGTGAGATCGTATTGCTAGGGATGGGGCTTGGTTGATTTATTTAAGCTGTGTACACTTACTTTGTCTTAGAAATAGCAGTTTAACCTTTTCCTACGATAACCATAAAGCTTATGATAGTTGAATCCTTATCCCCAAGTCCAGAATACCAGTTGTCCAGGGGTCTAACAACCAGTTCCATCACTGTTCCCCTGAAAACACACTGAACCGCTTAGCATACCTATCGCTATGCTCAGGCTTGGAAGTAATTCTGTTTCAGATGCAGAGCGGATGGGTGGGATCCTTTTATCTTTGATCTAGTATTTTTTCCGCTTTCTTCACCTACGCCAACATTTTTAGATCTAATAATTAACTATGTATGTTAATAAGTTTTGGTCAATAGAACTATGTTCATACATCCTAATGTGCTAGTTAGTTCATTTGCGAAGAACTAGAAAATCCTGGAAACAACAAGAATAGCCATCACGCTTTTGTCATATCATGGTGTTCTTATTTGCAAATACACATTGTAAAAACCTAGCCTTATTATTGTTTATTTGCTGGCATTATTCCTGCTTATTTTAGGCCTTATTTTTCAATTGTCGAATACGCTAAGGAAAAACCATTAGTTATTGCATAACCGTGAGGATTCAAGTCCCTCTATCCTCAGTGAATAGTATAGGGCAAAAGTCACAAAATTTCTGGTTTGTAAGAGTTCATTAGGAAAGAGTATCTGTTCCGGACAAGGAAAAGAAAAGTGGATCTCAATAAGCAACCTTTTTCTTTTCAAAAGCTTGCTTATTGAGAAAAAGTCATATGTTGAAGTCATAGATATGGATAGTTGCTATGTTTTTGCTTGGCCGGGATAACAACATAACAAGGAAACTTGATTTTTGATCACCATAACCTAAAAGTGATATTGATGAGCTTATGATCCTGTCAACAGACAATGCTTGATGAATAGCAAAAATAACAAAATATTTTACAAGCACCTTTTTTTTACAAACCATCATAAATATCACAAACATCACTTGGAATAAAAGATCAAACAAGAATAAGGGAAAGCAAAATGGACTTCGCTTCATTATTCCCCGGTGTGATCCGTTAGTCTTGTAAAATAGCCAGCGCTATTATATTAGTAATGTAAACTCCAATCAAAGGCAAAAAGAAATTGTCAAGACCTCCTACCAATAGCTAAAATATTCAGCTGACTTTCAAGCCTTAGCAAAGGAATGGCTACCCTTAAAGCTATAGAAGCAGAAGGCTTGAAGAGCAATATGAAAAATGAATGAGTGCAAGCTTCGTGGCCTCACAATTAACAGTGCTAATTATACTTAAGGACTCGTCATCATAGTAGCGGGAGAGAGCAGGGCAACGACAGATTGGGGATCGCCATTGAGCCTTTTTGAATGTCTGAAAAGGGTAAGTTATTGATAGATTTGTCTAAGATAGGCCATCTACACTCTTCGCACTCCCCACGGAGTATGGCTCGTGTCCAGACTTTTGGTTGGGAAACGTAGTAACTTTCAAAAACTCCCCCAAAGGAGGGCCGGCCAAGCCGTATGTTTTTGAAAATGGGATTTTTCCTTAAGCTTTAAAGCCGACGCGGAAACCCATGAATTTTTAATAATGTAGTAGATAATGATAAATCGTATATAATAAATGTAATGTGTGTTAGAGCATGTATCATTTCGATTACATATTGAATTGACCTTTCTACATAACTTAAGACAAGCCTAACCTTGTGTCATGATTAAATAGGAAAGGGCTCGATACAATGGGAAGAGCCGTATGAGGCCATCAGTTTCATGTACGGTTCGAAAGCCAGGCTTATGTAATAATGTTGAAACCTAGGATAACTGCATAGTTTCAGTTCTATTTCGTTGCGTGAAGGCGCCCTATGATATTTGGTGAACCTA
Organism: Lygodium microphyllum; assembly: GCF_053477565.2. NCBI lineage: Eukaryota > Viridiplantae > Streptophyta > Polypodiopsida > Schizaeales > Lygodiaceae > Lygodium > Lygodium microphyllum. Next base: position 126,576,382 of record NC_141158.1, read on the forward strand.
TTAAAATACGAAAACATAAGTTATGATGGAAGCAGGAATCTAATTAAATTATTACACTTGCATAATATGGTTTTGGCGAATGCAGGACTCAAAAGCCCCAAAGTGGAAGAGCTAAAAATTACTTTGTCAAAGCCACATAAACCCATTATTTTGCTAAAACCATTAGACATGAAAATGGTTTGTATTGAATTGACCAAGATTTGGCGTGATCGTGAAAAGGTCAAGGGGTTGATTCTCAATCTGATGAAGGGTGGATATACTATAGCTATCGTGGGGTTCATAGTTTTTTTTTCTAGGAGTCTTTTTTGCAAAAGTAAAAATAACAAAGTACAAAGGAATAAAAGATTCCCTAGAAATCTAAAAGTCAAATCCCATATGAATAGGAACAGAAATGCAATATTAAACAAAAAAATGACACATTTAGCAGGAATAGAACATTCAAAATTCTGAACATGAACCCAATAAAACATAACATTATAATAAGAGAGATTCATAACGTATCAATCAATTCCATTCAAGTGCATCAGATAAGTAAAGGTTTTTGAAATCCTGGACTGGGCAGTGCCTAGAGAAGTGTGCTTCGGTCTAAATCCAAGCAACCTAGGAGAGTGGCTGAGTGGTTAAAAGCGACAGACTGTAAATCTGTTGGAAACCCTTCTTCACAGGTTCAAATCCTAGATAAGATTTGAATGCTTAAATAGTTTAAGCGAGTTTGCTGCAAACCATTTATTCCCAATCAAGCATGCCTTTCCTCCATTCAATGAGAAAACCAATAGTCAAAATCCAAACAAATAGCATCATAGACCAAAATCCATATAAAAAAGTTACTTCTAAATAAAAAATAATAAATAGAAAAAGGACCACATAAAATCATATATCAAATCGACTTCTAGCATCACTAAAGAGATCAAACCCACGCTCGTAAGCTGACAATTTTTCTAGATCTGCCGTTTTTTCACCTGTAAATGTAAAAGAAACCATGATTAGGATAAAAGAAAGTAGCAAATTGAAGATAAAACAAATTGCAATAGGTGCAAACTCATTCATCGTTAAATACTTAAACAGAAAAGGATAAAAATCCACCATAGACGGCTCTAATGTACTACAAATGCTAGGCCATACATAGATTAGCTATTGTATGCAAGCATCGGATGTTTGTTGGGTATCTCTTAATAAAGGCAATAGCTGTTTGACTATCTACGGATAATAATTATCCTCCATCTCATGGTATTTACGAATGCATAAATTAGCTTTCCTTTCAAATCCAGTAAAAGGTTCACCATAAGGGGAACCCTTGGATAAATAATCTCTTAGATTAGGTAATATTACCTGATATAATTCATTTAAGGGTCTCGCCAAAGCTTCCCTTCCCGTGCTGTTATCATTTTCAATGTCTGATATTCTCTCAAATTTCTAAGCAATGTATCCATATTTTCAATTTTTCTTTAAAATAAAAAAGTATAGCAAAGACTTACTTAAGCTCTGCGATTTGTTTTTGATGTTTATGGATATTCTTTGAATAATTTAAGAAATAAAAATAATAATTTATATCAAATAGAAGAAAGGATTGATAATAATTTCTTAAAATTTATTAAGGATATTTGATCGTGTATCAAGAGGTAAATCTATTGAAAATATAGATGTTCCAAAAATGGTTAATAATGTAATCAAGAAAGACCATTTTTATTTGAGTCTATAGAAACAAATACAATATTTACTCAAATTGAAAATATTCAATTAGATAATATTAATTGAATATATCCTTATTCAAAGCCAGTTCTTGTAACCTTTATTCAAAGCCAATTCTTGTATCCTTATTTAAAGCTAGTTCTCGTAACCTTTATTCAAAGCTAGTTTTGACCAAAATATTCACCTTATCTTACAAAATTGATGTCAAATGACCTTTTTATTTTAAAAAAAGAAATATGGCCATTCCCAATGTAATTTTTAAGTTAGATCATGAATGCATAAAGATATCCCCATTACAGCTATATTAGAAGCAAAATGTAGTAATAAATTTATTTTTAAATACGCAATCCATCTGTTAGCCAAAATTAGGCCTATCTGCTGTGCTGCAGCCACATCAATCCTAGCTAATCATTGTTTGGAATGACTGCATCCATGTCATTCTAAACATTGTCTAGCTTTTGCTACCGCATTACGGTTATATTAGAAGAAAAATATAGTAGTAAACTTATCGTTCTGGAGGATTTGCCTTCTATCTCTTTCCCATAACTTCCTTCTCCTCAAAGGCTACTGGATCTTGTTTCAAGACATCTTTTAGAGCTCAATTCATACCATTTTAATGGGAGAAAGAAGAGGGAACAATAGTTGTAAACAACTCAATTTGTGTTGAATTCCTCGCCTTTCAGCTCTGTCCACGACTTTGTCATTTGCTTTTCTCTTGGATGGATAGCACTGGCTTCCTATGGTTGGTGTGGTCAGGGCAAAGAAAATATTGATGTGATCATGCAAAAGGGGAATTATAACTATTGGCATCCAAGCTAAAGGCCATAAGAGGGATGTCTAGCATTGAGATGCCTTCCATCCTGATCTAGCTTCTCAGTTAGCTTTTAAGGTTGATTCTTTTGACATTCACAACTTATTTCCTTGAATTTTAATTGTAGTAGCATTTTACGCTACTGTAAGGAAGGAGAAGGAAGAGATATTGGTCTAGGAGGAGCTTCTTACGGAGCCTTTCCACAAAGTGGTTATGCCAATGGAGGGAATTTAGACATGATAATTTCACTTGCACAAGTGGAGCTTCTGATAGGATTTTCCCAAGCTTCCATGGATTAGGAGCTTTCAAAAAAAATTATAGTCAAAGCTTGCAGGGTAGGTAGGTGAGGACCTGCCTGCAGTCATAGTGATATGGTGAAGAGCATGGGGGAAGCTTATTGAAGGATGTCCTTGATCCAAAGCCTTCAACAATGGACAATGCTCAAGAGGAAGTAGAGTTTGCACAAGAGACAAAAGCTCTAGACTTTATGGTCAATAGAGCTATAATTGTTGTGGATAATACCCTAGAAGGTAGCTTCGGCGAGCAAGAGGTTGCACCCTCTATCATCAATGCAAACTATCACATAGATAGTATGAGTGAAGTCTTCTTTGACAACAAAGAATTCGTATTTCTCCATGATGTAGAGAATTTTTTTGGAGTGAGGGAGGATGAGGCATTGTCGATGTTGCCAATGGCCAATGACTTTCTCCTCATAACAAATGATCTACCTATAGAGTATAGCAACCCGAAGCTAGAAGACATAGAGAGGGCACTCATAGCTCTTCGAAATGCCATCATGGACCTAGTAGAGCATGCCCATGGTTGGCACCCAAGAGTTTGAGGCAATGATGCTAGCTTGGTGGCAAGACATGTACCCTTGGAATAGCATCTAGCCCCTCAATCGACGAGTCTAAGCCAAGTGTGGACTTGACCAAATCCTGGAATGTTGTCGATGATACCAACCAAGAAGTAAGTGTATTAATAGTTTGTCTAGACACTTTATTTTACTATGTACTATTTTGAGCTAACTTCATGTCAAGACATCGATGATTTTACAAGTTGCTAGAAGGACCAAGGAGCATTCGGGAAGGATGCCTCCACAGGGCACTGCATTGGTAGGATCCCCATTGCTAATATAGCCATTGACCATGCCACCTTCACCTCAAACGGATGGGCTCAGCTCTCTATCCTGAAGACCCTATCAAAAGTGTTGTGTGCGTCCACCCACCATCACCTCGAATGCACACAAGATCATTCTTGTTAAAAAGGAGTTGGTGAATAACATGTTTGATACATGCTGCGCAAAAGGATACTATAGCCTGTGGGGACTAGCAAAGCTATAGGAGCCATTGAGGCTGCCATGTAGGAGAGCATCAAGGTAGGGTTGCTGCCAGAGGCCAAGAAGAGATGGAAGAAAGCCCATGAGAAAATCAAGTGCCTAAAGATGGCCTAAAACTTGTATTGAGCTCTAGGATTATAAGCATAGTCTTATAAAGAAAAAACCATTTTTACTTTGCATTATAATACAAATATAATTTTATTGCAACTCCTACCCATTCACATGTCATACCATCCAAGGCTTCCTAAACTACCCACATCACCTTTCTAATAGCATTTTTGGGCATTTTGAGCCAAAACTAAGTTCAATAGCTTGTTGAACCACAAATTTTTTCACCAATAGATTTTTGAAAATTTTCTTGTACTTCGTCACTTGTATGACACATGCTAACTTATCATTCAGCAAAACAGAAACGTTAACTAGACTATTGGCTTGATAATCCATTTCTTATTATACTTAATTGTCGAGTTTTCAATTGATATTGCAAATTTAATCATTACACCCTCATGCACAAATACAAGATGAGACATTTGAGGCACAATTTTTTTTAAAAAAATATTTTTCATTATATGTTGAAGTTCACAAAGTGCATTGCATGTAGTGTGTTACAAAAATGGTAGGTCTTTGGCAGCTCTAATCTCTCTCTCCTCTTATCCATCTAGCTAACTACGTGTCTCTCTACATGATAGTCACCTGCTAGGCATGAATTGCTCAAAGATATGCATCCTCAAAAAGGGCAACAAAAGGTACACTTCTATAGCTTCATGGATAGCCTTCATTGCAATCCCTTGCATGAGGAATTGATATCCATAAGAGTGAAGGATTTCCTTCACTAAGTATACAAAGGGCACTTTCTTGATTAGTAGCTCCGTGCTCTTTTGGTACTTGCGCATCCTCTTGAAAGCCGATAGGTGATAGTTCTTTCTCTTCTTTAGCCTTTGCCCTGGGACTTGTCTTGTTGGACCTCTCCATGGTTGCCATCCTTGTGCTTGTTGGACTTGCAATTGGAGCTTAGGTGGGGTTGCTTGGCCCGGTTTGGTTCTAGAGTGATGAGGAGGGGCACTAGAGGAGGAGGAGAAAGAAGTTGTCTAGCTCACTTTGTTTTTAGCTTGGGGTGTCACATGGGGCCCTTGCCACCCTTTGAGTGCCCTTAGTTTCATCTCAAGTAGTCTCTGGCCATTCTATCCTGTCTTGGGATCTATTGATATTATTGTCAATTTTGCCCTCATCATCATTGTTTCCACCTTTCTCATCCATAGAGGTGTCACCCTCATTATTCTTCGGTTTTTTGTTGTCAGCTTCTACATCCTCACTTGCTTCTTCCTCTTTAGAAGAATCTTCTTGCTTGTGAGCTCTTTTCAAAGTCTCCAAGACCAATTGAGGGAGGGTCTTCGAGCCTTTGGATAGTTTAGGGGAGGGGGGAGGACATGGAGATGATGAGGTTGTGTTGCTATTGGAGTCATCCCATTAGGTGAAATTGGGGATCTCTTTGCCTTGCCACAGTGGAGAAGTGAAAACTTGTGCTTCTCGTAGTGGATGCCATCATGCAGTTTTCTTCGTGCGAGTCATGAGGTGGATTAGAAGAGAAGAAGACAAGACAACAATAAAAGTATGAAATAGGAAATGAACTAAAAGAGCTCTATTGATATGAAACCTAGTATTAGGATTTAAGGGAGGTTCACATGTGGTTTTACATGCATGCCCATTTTGACCCTTGCCTTTGCCTTGACGTGCACCATGTTGCATGTGTATTCACTACATATGTGTTTTGCCACTGTCCTTATTATATATGTGGATTTGTTGCTTGAGAGATTTAGCCAATGTGGTAGCCTTAGCATTCTTCAATGTGATGGAGTGATTGGAGGTGCATCGACAGAATCAATCAAACATTTCTACAAGTTAGCTTTCCTTGACATGACCACCTCCATAACAAGTGTTCTTAAAATATGCAACACAAGCCTGGTAATGAGATTTTTCTATACCTTGGGTGCTCTGCACTTTCAAAGACCTATGTTTCTCCCAAAAAAATGATCCATGAGCATATAATATGTGTTGCAAAGGTACGAGAATTGACATTAGATTTGGAGCAGTAAAGTATCCAAATATTAAAGAACATGCAGTAGTAGAATTGAAGGTATACCATGTAGTGAGTGATGTTGGTTTCTCCCTGTGCATTGACAACTAGCTTTGTAAAATCATTGACCAGTGTATGAAATTCAACTTGAGTGGAATGATTTTTTGATTGTTTTAGCATTATACATACTACCTTATCAAAAGAATGCCAACTGGGCATTCTTAAGACTAGGGTCTCTTTCCAAATTTGTATTGCATTTGCATTAATCTTTCCACAACTCCCACTTTAACTTTGATGGCTTGCCAGTCATATTGCTTAGAAATATCTTCTCCTTCATTCCACTCATTGATATTTTATGTGCTACATCATAAGTTATGCCTGATATATTTTTTCAATTTTTACCTTGCCTCGTATACCTAATGAATTTAATTTCTCCTTGACTTTCTCAATAGCTACTTCACATTTGGAGGGAGGTTCCATTGTATATACATATTTGATATGCAACTTCAATAACTTGTCAAATATGTGCATGAGGCAATGCAAAGTGCAAAAATGTACATTCTCAATGTTAATTGAAAATATGCCTTTCCAATTCTCATCAAGACATGACATATTTGGTGGTGCATTTCTAATGCATGCTAGTGCTTCTTCCTTCCACACAACATTATCTACAATCTCAAAAGAATTATTTATTTTCATCCAAAATGAACAAGGCAATGATGCTAATGCCTTAGTGTCATAATTAAACATACACTTTATAGTCTTGAGATCGTCACCCAAGTGCCAATTAACATTGAATTCTTTGACTCCTTTCATGTGGAGCTTCTCTCCACTTGTTACTTGGAAATCATATGTGGATATGGAGTATGTTGGAAGATCCAAGAGAGAACATTATGGGTCTCCTTGGGCATTTTGGCTACTGCTAGCCACCAATTTTTCTTTTCTGATTGTACACTAAACGGTTGAACAAGCATGCTATCTTTTACATAGTCCATGGTGTAATTCATCAATTTAAGCCCCACCCTCTTCAATTTGCCTCCCTTTACTATTTGGCATTCGTCAAGCTTGATAACAAACTCCAAGGTTGAAACAAAACATGGCAATCATAGTTGGTACAAACTTAGGAGAAACAAGTACACTATATTGAATCCATAATATTATATTAGGATAAGTCAATACTTCCGAGCATTGCACCTTGTAGAAATGAGCCATGGCACATTGTAACTTAACCAGGTCAACAAAAATATTGTTGAAGTTATCATAGTCATAAGAAATCTTTCTAGCTTCTTTTCCCTCCACTTTCATTTTGTTGGTAATAAAAAAGCGCATTCCTATTGAATTAGTGATGGATATATTTTGTGCTCATCTTACATCTCTCAGTCAAAATGGATGAGACAAAATCACTTGCTTTATTTTGCTACAAGCCAATGTAGTTGCTACTATCAGACCGTATATGACCTCATAGCCTTGTTGACTAACCCTAGCTATATCACATACTATTTGAACTTCTTCTATGGATAAACTATTAAGAATATTTATAAGAACCTCATTCAAAGTAGCAAGGTGGAGAGCTCAATATCAAGGGTCTCTCACAATTCCCATCAAATGCTTGTATTTTAAGAATGCCTTCAGAAGCTCCATTTGCTGACTCTCACCTTGGCCTCCAACATCATTCAAAAAGTTCCTAACAAAAAGTAGAAAATTTTAAGGAATAAAGTAGATTCAGATTGTCCTTCAATAGAAAATGATGAACCTTAATGCTTGCACATGTCTTTTTTGTGCTCCACCATTCAAGGATAGTGATAGCATTGGAAGGAATCGACGTTATCTTTTCTTATAACCTATGGAATGCTCTATACTACATTGTTTGGCTATGCACTGTTCTATTTCTCCTTAGGAAGGTTGAACTTCACCATTTTGGCAAAGTGAATGTTCTCTTTTGGAAATGTGGATTATTTTTTCTTAGCACGCATTATTGCGAAAATTGCCAATTCCACCAAATTGAAGGTAGATCCTTGGGCCTTCTGTTGGGTATCAAGGGTAGCTTTTACAGGAGCTGAACTAGGATAGTCTTTTGCAATGTGGCCTTCTCTTTTGCATCAATACAGTAGAGGGGTTTGTAGTCATGGACCTTCTAGGGTTTGGACAATTGGCGAGATATGTCTCTTTTCTCCACATCTATAATACTCAACTTCTGATCTCTAGGGTCATCCTCTCTAACTTTGAGAGGGAAACCTCCTTGGGCCAAAATTAGGATCGAACTCTCTAGGATTTGGTCCAATATCTTGGGGTTCTCATCTTGGATTCCAACAAGTTGAATCTTGCTTCTTCATCTTTCTTCCTTCTATCATGCATCTCCTTCAAAGAGTAAATATCTTTTATATGGTTCTTTCTTAAACAATACATGTACAAATACAAGGCTCTAAGGGATGGTTGGTTTTCGAGTACATTCAATGGATAAATGTCTCGCTTGATGGTACTTCCCACTCTATGTATTAGATCACATCACATCTCTTCCACCTCTTGCAGGACTAGATATGTTTCTTGTATTTACCTTTAGCATCCACAATTGTTTTGTAATCACATCCATCAACTCCTTCTTGATGCTTGCAATTGAACTGGACATGTAATCCTTCAGATTCTCTTCTCCTCGAGTACTTGCAATAGGGTTTTGGGAAGCTTCTATAATCACCGCATACATTGGTTGAGTTGATCCAAAGGGTCCTTTGTTGTGGTTCTAATTCAAAGCTCCTATTAATACTAGGGGTTGTTGGTTCCAATTGGTAGGGTTCCATTGTTGTTGTTGGGTTTCCATTGGGTGAACTATTTGAGGCCATTATTGTTGTGGTTGAATCATCATTTGAGGTACTGTCATCTACGGTCACTGTGGATTCACTACACCATATTGTAGTACTGTTTGCATCTAGGGTAGGGGTAGGGAGCCATCCCTAGGACTACATTTGATGGATATATCATTCTTGGCATGGGAGGAGGTAAGACTCCTCTTCCTGAGGTCATCAACACAACCTTGCTTCAACTTCATCATACAGTCTTGCACCTTCCATTGTAGCTTGTAGATTAACTGGTCTTCTCAATTCTACAAAATTACAAACTTCTAGTTTTCCTTTTGGATATCTTCATCCATGTGATGGTTGGTCCATCTCTTCAATATTCCATTTTAGAGACATGCTTCTACCCATTCACCAGAGGAGTGACTTAGGTTCAAACTTAGATTTATGGAGGATTCATGAACTCCTCTTGCATCTACTCTTTGAAACCTTCATGCGTGACTTTAGTAAGGAATGCCAACTTTAGGTCGTCCCATGTGCTAAAAGTTCATAATGCTTGTCTCTCATACCACTGAAATGCCGTGCCTTTGAAAGTGGCAATGAATATTGCCAACCAATGCTCAGGGGTTCTTGCATTGTTAGCTACATATGCTACCATGAAATCTGCTACATGAAGATTAGGGTCTTCATTGTACTCTCCCTTAAAGACAAGCAACAAGACTACATTCGTTGGCTTGACATTAATATTTCCACAACGGATTTGACTAGGAAGGGGACTTTGAGTCGCCATGGGGACTTTTGTAAAGAGCGCTGCTAGGGCATCAAAAGAAGCTTCTCCTATTAGCTCATTATTGGCTTTGATTTTTGCCTTCTCTCTTCTCATGTACCTTTGAACTTGTTCTAGTGCTTGCTTCTTGATCACGTCATTCATTAGGGAGTTAGCTCCACCCAGTTTGTTTGTACTCCACAAAATAGAATCTAAAGGGCTTTAGTCTAGAGGACTCTCTTGCCAACATTTCTTCTACTTCCTTCTTTTTAATTTTTTTGAATTCAGATTTCATTCCACTACAGAGGGGAAGATATTTAGTTTTGAAGGTATCAAAACTCATTCTTCTGAGCATCGTTGTGGTGCCATCATCATAGTAATGCCAGCTTCTGATGGTTTCAATAGTATATGTTGTGAAGAACACTCTATCTACTAGATATTTGTGGGTTGATAATTGGACAAATAGAAGGTTGTCAGTGCACCAAGCGTCCCACACGTATCTTGTTGTTGAGCATCCATGAGCAGATTCTAACTCTTTTCCTTCTTGTTCTTGTGAACTTCCACTGACCACGATTCGTGAAGATTCTTCACAATTTTCCACTTGATGATGTCTAGAAATTCCTCAATGAATGGATGGTCATTCTCTTTGTTTCTACACTGCAATTTGCTCCTAGACAATTTGCCACTAAGATACACATTTGTGTTGCTTCAACAGGAGATAAAATAGTCCACCACATAGAGTCTGCATCAAGATGGTAATATGTTTTCCCCATTCTGGGATGAATTTATTATAGAAAGTGGCTTTGGCAATGAGAATTTCAAAATATTTAGTGGTTGAATGAACTTTGTAAGTATCCATTGAATTCTTCTCCTCTTAGCAATGCATTTCCTTCATTTCTAGCCTCTTCTGATGCTTGTTGATGGCAGTGTTCCCCGTTGTGCACCAAAAACATGGAGCCCAAAGAGAGACACCAAGAAATCATGGAATCTACGTGCAAGAAAATCTATCTTGTATCACTAACAAACATCTTTTTCATATTTGGTGTGACCACAACAAGGAAAAGAATACCAGGAATAAGAAATGTCCATGAAGCTTCAAAGAAACAATTCTTCCACGGCTTCAGCTTGAAAAAAATTGATTAGATTCTTCATATTCCTTATAGAATTCATCAAGAGACCACAAAGACACATGAGAATAACCACTTTGAATGGAAATCATCACATAGTATTTTTTTTCAAAGGCTCCATAGCTTTCTCTCACAATCTCTCACTCTTCATATATACATTTTCTCGGATAGATTTTGCTATCTCTCACATACACTCTCTCTTATACATACTCTCTCTCAATAGTACCATGGGATAATCAAGAATAATCATTAATAACCCCTTTTTAATGGTGGATACCCCTACCAAGAGGTGTGTCTAATATGAAAGGTCACCAGAGCCACTAGAGTGTCTCTTTGTAGCTTAACAATGTCACTATCACTTCATTCTTTACTTTGAGTCTTTAGCAGCTATTTCTTCCACTTCTTTGAGCTATTTTGAACTCGCATTCATCTCTTACCATGGTTGGAAAACTTACCCAAGCTACACATTCATCCATCATCACACTTACAAAGGCATACAAAATAGAACAAAACAGAAATAGAGGCTCTACAAAAGCTCAACACAAAGGGTCTATAGTACCATACAAAAGATCATTAGAAAGCCTTTAGCTCAACTTGAATCATTAAAAACCATAAAAAATCAATCAATAAGCTTCCAAATACTCCCAAATTCCATCAATCCTTATTCCAACCCCTCATAGAGAGGAATAAAGAGCAAAACAAAATCTCAACAAACTCAATCAAAACCAATCAAACACTATCAAAACATCAACAACAGAACATGTCAAAACATCATATCTCCACTACAAAACATCATGAGCCTTTCAAAACTACTCATCCTCATCTAAAACACTCTCAAACACTTTCAAAACAACTAATTATTATACAAAATCCATCAAAAATCAACCATTTAGCCCTAAAAAACAACAAAAATCAGCCAAAAAATCAAGTCATTTCAACCCTCAACACTGATATGTCATGTTTCTTGTAGCACCAAAATCAATAATAAAAAGAGATCCATCACAAACATAAAGTATCATCATATTTTTTTTCCTAAATCATATGTAGTGTGACCATTTCTATTGCAATAAGAACAATGTCTATGAGGAAACTTGAGACAAGAGAAGTTACCACCATGACAACTCTTATGTATATTATAGTATTATAGCAACGCATCTTGCCCTTCTGTGTACATACTTAGTCTCATTATGGCTACTAGTGATTCTTGCAACATTAATATCTTCAATATTGAGAAACTAGAGGGGACCGATTAGAGCTATTGGAAGACCTAGATATGATAGGTTTAGTAAAGAAGTTGCAAGTTAGACAACTCAAAAATGGGGATACAGAACTGGAAAATATTGTAGTTGAGGATTGGGATGAAGTGGACGAGCTGTGCAAGCCCATAATCATTTTATCACTCTCTAAGTTGATTCACTACAATGTTCTAATTGGAAATCAAGTTGCATATGAGCTTTCAACAAAGATTAAGGATCTTTATGACAAGCAAAGTTATGCATCTCAAATATACAAGCTAACAGAGTTGATGGACCTTCTCATGAAGGAAGGGACTTCTATGTCTGCACACTTGAATGAGTTTCACTTCATTATCAGCCATTTAGTTTTGCAAGAGATCAAGTTCAAGGATACTTTGTATCTATTATTTCTGCTTGGTACTCTACTAGAGTCATGGAATACTTTTCATATGGCTCTCTATGCTAGGCTGAAATTATAGGATGTTGAGAGTGCCCTCTTGATAGAACATGTGATTAGAAAGAATATGGATGCTTCCCATACATCATATGCATTGACTATAAGAGGCTGATAGGATGGAAATGACTGTGATAGCGACTCTAACAGTAGGACATGTGGATAGTCTTGCAATAAGTCCTATACTCGTCCTATGGCCGTAAGTGTGGTCTTACTTGTTATTATTGTGGGAAAGTAGGTCATATTTGGCAAGAGTGCCATAAAATGCACAAAGAACATGCAAGGAAAAGAGAAAGGGTAAAGTCTAGGAAAAAAATGATGATCGTAGAATTATATCTACAAGTCCAACATTAAGATTGAGGAGATTAATGTGGTGTAGCTTGATGTATTTGATTATCTTATATTAGTAGCTTCTTCTTTGGGTGCTTCAAAAAACTAATTGATGCTTTGTTAATATATACTTAGTGTTGGTTGATAGATTCAAGGGGTTTCTTTTGTGTGACCACTCATAAAGAGTGGTTTCACTCTTATCATAGCATGATTAAATCTATCAATTTGGATAATGACCTGGCATTGGAGATCATTGGTTTTGGTGATGTCCAACTACATTTTGGTTCATGAAGCATATTCACTCTTCATGATGTATTCCGTATACTGGCTCTCAAGAAGAGCCCATCTTTGTTGCTGGCAGCTTGGATGATGCAGGTTAAGGTTTCTCTTTTGGTGATTTCTCATGGAAAATTTTGAGTGGTGGGAATCTTGTATAGCACATGATGCTAAGTCTAATATGCTAAGACCATACTTTGAATGTGGCTATAGTTCCACATGTATCTCTTTCAGATCATTGCATTGGGTACATGTCTTAAAAGGAATGAAAATGCTTACCAGTTTGTAGTATCTTTCACCCCTAGATTATAAGCGTTCTTAGTCTTGTGATCATTGTTATATGGTAGGTAGACTTTTTTAGCTGCAGTCCAATGTTTAAGGCATGGAGAACTAAGATATTGTCAAAGAAAATTTGAAGTAAAAAGAATGTCGGGGCAAGAATTTAGGCCAACAAATTGAAGACATCCAACAAGATTAGCATAAGGTTGATGTAATGCTAATTGTTCATCATTTTATAGAAAGTGAGTTTTTGGTAGAGCTCACAAGACAAAGAGTACTAGTAGGACGTGCAAAAGCCAAACAAAACTTCTCTAGTATCTTCAACGAAATTTGTTTGAGCAGTAATAAAACACCCTTTTCTTGATAGCATTGAATCTGAATACCAAGACATAAGTGTATGTCATGAAGATTCACCATGTCAAATGCAGAAGATAAGACATTCTTTACTTATTGAAGAAAGTTGAGATTGTTAAAGACAAGTATGGTATCATCCACATATAGAGTAAGAATAACAAAACTATCATTGCAATGCTCGACATATAAGTTAGGATCTAAAGAAAAAGAGATAAAACCTTGTTTTGTAAGAAAGAGATCAATATTTTGATACTAAGCTCTTGAAGATTGTTTGAGAGATGAAGTCTATAAGCAAGATTTTCCTTATATTTGACTACAAATCCCTCTAGTTGTTGCATGTAGATCTCTTCCTTTAAATCGCCCATTAAAAAAAGCAGTTCTCACATCCATCGGTGAAGCTCCAAATCAAACTCAAGAGAAAAAACTAACAAGACCCAAATATTGATAATACGAACAACAAGTGAGAAAGTTTCTTGATAATCCACTCCTGCAATTTGTGAGAAACCTTTGGCAACTAGCTGTGCTTTGAATTTGTCAAATGTTTCATCTACTTTTGTTTTAGTCTTATAAACCCACTTGTATTTAATAGCAGTACATCGAGGTGGTAACTTAGTTAGAACCCATGTACCTTTAGAGAGAAGAAATTCATACTCAGCTTTCCATAGCCTCCTGCCATTATTCCTTTTGTGGAGATACTGTAGCATCACTATAAGAGATAAGCTCTTCACAAATATTGAGAGTATTCTCAAGAATATCATTATCATAAAAATGGCAGGTACCATGCTCATTATCAATTGGAAGATCAACATAAAGATCAATGCCAAGGTCATTACTAGCAATAATAGATGCACGTTGTGAATTCTAAATTAAAGAGTCAATATTATTGTGTGAAGAAGATTTATCATCATTTTTAAAAAAAAGCACAGAGTAATGACTTTGTATCATCAATGTCCTCTAGGAAACACGTTCTCCCATCATCCTCCTAAGACCATAATATGCTACCCATAACTTGTTCATGGAAAATAGCATCAAGACTTATGATTACCTTCTTAGAGGATGGATCATAAAACTTTATCCCTTAGAAAAAATTGAATATCCAATTAAAATAACTTTCATACCAAGAGGATCAAGTTTTTGCTAGTTTCTTTGGGTACATGAATATAAGCAATACATCCAAAGGTTTGAAAATATAAAATAGAAGGAGTTTCACCTATCCAAGTAGTAGTTGATATTTTACCAGAAGGAGTAATTATAGGAAGATGATTTTACACAAATAATGCTGTTGAGATTGCTTCAGTCTAAAAACATCAAGATAAGCCAGAATGAATGAGCATACATTGCATGGCATTGAGGATAGTCTTGTTTTTACATTTAACAATACCATTTTATTGAGGAGATTAGGGAATCGTGTGTTCATGATGAATACCTTAATTATTACAATAATCATCAAAATCATTTAAAATGTATTCTCCACCATTATCACTGTGAAGTTTCTTAATGTGACAACCAGTATGGAGTTCTGTAGCTTTTTGAAATTTCTTAAAGACAATAAAGCTTCTGATTTGTGTCGCAAGAGAAAACTAGTGGTGTATCTTAAGAAGTCATCAATAAAAGTCATGAAATACCGATATTGAGATTTCAATAGAGGAAAAGATTCACAAATATCAATGTGAATAAGATCAAGAAAATCTCTGGAATGAGTTGTGGTGGAAATGGAAAAGGATTTACGAAAATTATTTCTAAGTGCACAATATTCACAAATACCCATGTGAGGACAAGCTTTGAATTCCATACCTTGAACAAGGTCATGCTAATAAAGATCGACAAGCTTAGCAAAATTAGAGTGAGCAAAGCGATGATGCCATATTTTGATGTTAAGATCTCCACGAGCTGTAACAACATTTACAATATCTTCATTTAAAGATAACTAAAAAAGATTACCATTGCGAGGAGCGACGGCTATCGTTTGGGCATCTTTCTCAATGCGACACTTGGTATGGTCAAAACTGACAAAGAGACCAAGATCCACAAGTCTTGCAACTGAAAGAAGTTTCTTTGTAGATCTAGAACATGTAAAACTCCATGTAAAATTCTTATTGAAGAAAGAGTACAAAGATATAAATCACCTAAATCTTTGACTTGAGAAGTTGTGTCATCAGTAAGATAAATCGATTTCTTAACAAGAATAGAATGTTAATTATGTAACCATTGGGACTGATATGTCATGTTTCACAAAGCACCAAAATAAATAATAAAAAGAGATCAATCACGAACATGAAGTATCCTATAAACCGATTTCTTAACAAGAATATAATGTTAATTATGTAACCATTGGGATTGATATGTCGTGTTTCACATAGCACCAAAATAAATAATAAAAAGAGACCAATCATGAACATGAAGTATCCTTTTGCTATCAACTACTCCTATATAGCTTGTGAGGCTGAAAGTTTACATACGTCAAGCATAAGAGAAGCTTGAAGAGAAGAAAGAATATACCAATGAGTTGCTTCATGCATCTGACCCACTCATTATAAACAATTTACCATTCTTCAAAGATAGATCCTTCAATTATTACAATGGTATTATCATGAAATGGATCAATTGGTTGAGGTGGACATTCATAATTACCAATAATAATATCATGCAAGTCATCATCTTCAAGGATTAGTAGCATCTTGACTTTTCATCCAAGGAATCCTTGTCCTTGAAAGAGGGACACAATGTTTTCCAGAAGGAAGTCTGTTGACGATTATAGAATTTGACATATTTGGGTGAGAATATACATACAATATGAGATCAGAGAATTTGTACACCATATACGAAACAATAATAAAAGTACGACACAATAAGTCGTATGTAGAAGCTATTTTGTAAAGAAAGACATTTAGTTCAAAAAGCATACTCCAAAAGAAAGAGACCCAAGATAGATGAAACATGGGCAAGAATAAAGTGACCTACAATAGATGAAACATGTGTGCAAGAATAAATCGGACCAACATAGACGAGAAATATAAACAATGATCAAACATTTTCACTTTACTTTTAACCAAGAATAGATGATGATCTAGAAAAATTTGGTAGAAAAGCAAGAGTGAGTAATTGTGACAAAACTTGTGTTGTAGAAGTTTGCACGAAAAGCTATTGTCTAGTTTATTTTTCTATTTCAAGTTTAGTTTACTTGATCTAAAAAAAGTTTGACACAGAACTCCAAATTGACCAGGGATTTGCTAGGAAGAAAGCTTGTGAGTCCCGTCAGAGGTGTTGTAATCAAAGCATAGTTTTTTATGAAGACCCTATACCATCCTGTCAATCCAAGAAAGCTGCGTATTTCTTTGACAGATACTGGTGTTGGCCATTCAAGCACATCTCTGACCTTGGCTGGGTCCACTGATATTCCTTCTGATGATACTATGAATCCCAGATATTCAATATGACGCTTGAAGAATGCACACTTCTTCATTTTTGCATACAACTTATGTGACCTCATTGTCTCAAGGACAATCCGAAGTTGAGGTTCATGATCTTCTTCGTGTTTAGAATAGACTAAAGTGTCATCGAAGAAGACAAGCACAAAATCATCAAGATATGGCCTAAAGATATCCTGCATTAATCTATTGAAGGTGGCAGGTGAATTCAACATATCTACAATCTAGATGATGATCGAGTTGACTTTTTCTATTCTTAAAATTCATAACATAGGATGCTCATAACATACCAAACACATCAAATTTAAGCATGTAAAGAACATGAATCAAGAATTGAAGTGATACTACATAGATATACTTCCTAATTGTCTTCTTCAAGGAATTGGTTATAGTCAATTGTGATAGTTTTGATACCATGTTGAGGTATGGAGAGAGAAGATATGTAGAGACGTGTGAGGGAGAGAACGTACACAACATATAGGCTCCCAAAGGCTATTTTATATTGATCACAATCTACATATATGTAGATGAGACCGAGTCTACATAGGGTGAGCTATATATAGCTCCAACAACTAGAGTAATCAAATTCATAATAAGTAATATGATTTTTATTGAGTTTCAAAATAGTGAACACACATGCAACTACAAGAGAGACAGAGAGGGAGGGAGGGAAACCCATTTTTATTTTGAGCTTTTAGAAGATGCAATATTACAATGATTGAATTTCTCTTACTGTGGAATATCAAAGAGATTCCATCGTATTGACACAAATACAACTACATATCATCTTGCAACTATATAAAAAATTGACATTTTTAATATGATGATTTATATATTATGATACAACTTCATATACAAATATTATGATGGATATTATGAAGGTACAAAGATGAGAATCTTCATCTTATGATATATGATATATTTTCAATGTTATGTTTTTTGATAATGATTGAATCTCTTTTGAGAGATTTAAGATGATTGAATCTCTTTAGATAGGAAATCTAGATGAGATTGAGCCTATTTGGAAATTATGAGTAAGAACGCAAATCAATTATACATGAATTAAAAATGTGGTTATTATTATCTCTAATCAAATGTGATTTGATGAGATATTTTAGGAAGAGTGTAACTAAGAGTTAAAGAAAAAAAAGAGAGCATGGAAGGCTCTATAGTTGAAAGAGCCAAGGTACTTAGGCTATTTATGATTTCTATTTCAAATGTCTTGAAGAAAATGATAGCAAAGTGGAAGAAGATCAACAATGATCCTGATGCTCAAGGATTTCAAACATCAACTCTGGAAGACAACAAAAGTTTAAAATTTGGTATTAGAACATAAGATAAGTTTTGTTTAACATAAAGGATTTTCATATAAATTTAAGTGAGTATCATTGATGCTATCAAAAGTATGTAGTTTTGGTTATAAACTAGAAGTGAATTATTATGCAGCTTTTTTCTTTAAGGAAAAAGAATCTTAAAGAGGGAGCCAATGTAAGATTCCACATTTCTCTTACTTAAAATAATTCAATCTCAAATTAATTGAAATTATCTATCTATATTTAAAGATATAATGAGATAATTCAATCTTGATGATATTTGTACTATTTCTTCATGTATCAAACTTGTATCCAAGACCCCCGAAATGGATACCCCATATCATAGATTCTAAATATACTATTAAATTTCTCTTATATATGGGAGTCTATTCTATCTAATTTGATACCATGCCAGTTGAAACAAGATTATGACGGAGGTGTGTTTTACTCTTATTATATCTACAACTCAAATTGTAATATTTCCACGCAATTAAAAGTTAGTTGGTTAGTTCAAAAGTTAGTTAGTCAATTAATAAGTTAGTAAGGTTACTAACTACAGAAAACAAGTTTTATTTAATTAAAAATATTTTATTTAAAAAATCAAGAATCATAAAATCGATATTTTTCTCGGATTAACAAGGACCATAGCTACCCTTCACAAAAGTTACAATGTGAACGAGAGTTATGAGCCATATTAATCACTAGTGTTAATATGTATAGTATGGATGGTCCAAAAATATTAGATTTTGGGAAAAACTAGCATAGTCTAGATATTTTAGATATTATCTTAAAAAGATATGGAGATTTCTAGAATTGGATGTTATTTAAAAGAAAAGACAAGTGATGTTTTAGTTAGTTTTGGAGATTTTATAAAAATAAAAAAATAAAGAGAGAGATTGGCAAAATCGCGCATGCTGCGATCGTGGTCTATAGGCAGTAGACAACACTTCGAACAAGAAGAGAAAGAAGGAGTTATATGAAAGTTTTCTAACCAAGTTTTTTGGAGTTTTGCCCCCTTTTTGGAGCCAGTGGAACCATCATATTTATGAGTTAAGCATCAGATCACTGATTTTTCCAAGAGCCCCTCCACCAAGAACTCTTGTTCTCAGCCACATCCCCTCATCTCTAATTCATTATAAATATAAGGCATGGGGAGGCACAAGGAAGCACAAGGAGACCCCAAGAGAGAGAGAGAGAGAGAGAGAGAGAGAGAGAGAGAGAGAGAGAGAGAGAGAGAGAGAGAGAGAGAGAGAGAGAGAGAAGGTTCTTCCTCCCTTTCCCCCTTAGAGGGTGGCTACACGCATTCTCTCTTTTCCTTTTCCCTAAGTCGATTTTTTCCAATTTTCCTCCTCTCGAGCAAGTGGCTGTTGAAGTCTTGTGCGAGTCATGTTTAAAAGAGAAGAAGATCATGGCCCCTAGGTGAAAAATGTTACACACAGATGGCAATCCCTCAACAAGCAACGGAGCCTCGGGCGAGGGCATCACTACTAATCCAACTACAGTTCCGGTCGTAAGTAATATATTTCTAAATTGATAGATGCTTACTTTGATTCTCGCATGAGGATACATTAGGCTCCATACTATGATGTACGAGAATAGGTCATGGGAAGAGATAGGCCTCTTCTCACATATTCAAAAGATGGAGTTTGCAAAGTGCATGTATCAAGGGAAGTTAATTGCACTTAGTTGCATATGGCTTATTAGTTGATAGAGCAATCGGTCAGGGATTATGAATAGTAAAATCATAAAAAGAATAACATTAGGAATTGTGCATACAATTATTAAGTAAATTTTGCATAGAATCACTCTTTGATCCCAAGGGGGAGAGCGAATATGCAATGGAATTATTATCGTGTCTATTCTTGTATTGTTTGGAAAAAATACAATTAGTTTTTTTGATTGATTGAACAACATTCTAAATGCTTTTTACAATCAACTGATTGTTACATTGTGATTTGGATAAATATTCCAAGTGCTTGTGTTTGATGGTAAAAGCATGGCAAAGGTCAGTAATGACAAAGTAGCCATGGGAAATAAAGGAATGTTTCACTGGAAGATGATATTAGGCTGATTGCCTTGATTATGCTTGATTCTTAATTGGATTAATTAAAAAATGATATTTTTAATGAGTGGATCATCTCCAAGATCGCGCTGCGGATTACCCCAAGAGGGCACTACTTGATTCACAGACCGAAGGTCGAGTGGTGAAAAGGTCAACCACGAAAGTTGTGTCTCACTCCTAGGTCGCTTGGGGTCAGTGGAGCTCTGGACACCCCTTGCCTAGACTGGAATGGAATTGTAGACTACCGTGAGCCCAATGTCTAGGGCGTTGGAAGATCCTATTCTAGATAAAGGATGGAAATTTTGGTGCCATGTGATTTGGACCGGGTACTTTTGTTGGACAGAAGGGATACATAATTTCTCCTATATGGGCACGAGACAAAGACTAACTTGAAGATAGGTTAATGAGCTTGTTTGTCAAAAGGTCTACTTGCTTTGTTTTCATGTCTGTGCTGTAAGATACAAAAATGAACCTTATTCCGTAAAGGTTTAATTAAGAAAGCTGATTTTAAATGCCACACATAAATGTGATAGGACCTAATTAGATAACTAAAGAATGTCTATTGAGGGAAGCGAGTGGACAGAACCCTGGGTCTTTCCTATGCTAGGGTGGTCCCAGAGAACTGGGAGGCTTCTCACAAGGATCTATTGTCGACTTTAGGTATTGTTAAGATAGAACCTGATTCATGTTGTTTTAGGGGACCAAAATGGGACTATGCCCCACGGGCAAAGAGATTGAGCAACGCATCTCTCTCATTTCCCATTCTCTTTGAACCAAGTGTGGCATGGGTCTGCTTCAGATTGGGTATCTCTACGTAAAGTAGGATGTCCAAAACCCGACGCTAGAATGCTGTCAGGAGACCTTAACAACTAGGAACCCATATTTCAGTTCGATCCTAGTGGGTTCGGCCACGAACATTCCATTGTGAGGCGAACTCGAAAAGCCCTAGGCGACAAACCCCAGAACATTCCATGGGAGTGCCAGGCGGCGACGCTTAGATTCGTTTCTTGATGGACCGCTAAAACGTGCTTAGACAGCCAATAGGCGAGCATGTTACACAAATGTTGTGCCATCATGCAACATATAAAGATAGAGCAAACAAACCAAATTCATTAAATCAATAGGTATAATAATGGTATCAGAGACCAAATATGGTGATATCAAATTAAAAGGGTAGTGGACATTTCTTCAAGCTACTTGCTTCTTTTGTAACAGGGTTGAAATAAAGGGCTATTGCATTATATCATACCAAGAATCATTGCATCTAGCTTGTGATAACCAAATAGAAATTGTAGATCAAGGGGAGTATCCTTAGAGGATGCTATAAGGAAGGAGATATGATAATATGGACAAGCAATTCATTTCTTTAATGTATAGCATGCCAATAGTGTTCAAAAAGGGAAGATTAGATTATATGAATAAAGGCTGTATGCCACTTTCATTTGAGTAATTGGGGCAATGCTTTGATGACTCATTAGGGACTTTCTTGATATTTCTTCTATAATTGTTGGGGCAAGAATGTGGAAACGACAAGAAGCTTAGTAAGTTAGGTGTTCACCACTCACACGTGTATGGTTCAAAACTATTGAATGGTCTTCTTTGTGCTTTGCAAGACTTGTCATGGACATTGGTGATCTACCACATGTGATTAGTTGCTTTTTTCTCCCATTCTTTATACTTGATGAGTCTTCTTTGTGTTGTCTTTTAGGCACATATATTCTATGTGTAAGACTCGAGCATTCACAACTCTAGTATCTTATTAGTTTCTTTATCCCGTTTTAAGAACTTGTTATCATACCATATCAATAAGGGGTATTAGAAATATTCATGCCACTATATAAAATACATGGTGGTTTCTTTTGCAAGGGTCCTCACTTATATTGTCTATGGTTTACATTATGAGCTAAGTGCTATCACATACTTTCTTTTCTTAGAGTCCCCCTAACTAAGGAAGGTAGTGAACTAGCACTGTCCAAAACCAACTAAGCATAACAAAAGCCTTTTACGCTTAATTTTTACTTGAGACATCATAGGACTTCCTTCTTGGAGGATCTTTACCAATGAAAAACATGAAAAATAATAGTCATATGTTGACATACTCAAAATTGGTCAAGTGCTTTTGCAATGACTCATTTGTCACCTTGATTGTTTATTTGATTGAATGCTTTGGGATTTGAAGAGGATATATTTATTATTAAGGAAAATCCTAAATAGTCATATTAATTATCAAAAGAAAATAAAAATTTGAAAAATATTGTGAGAGTACAAGAAATCAACTAGGTAACTTTGTCGCCAATTATTTTTTAATATTCCCTAATGTTAATGGAATTTGAGTAAAATACATATACCTTGACAAACCAAGCCATTTGCTTTGGGGATTTGATCTTTATCACATTTTCCATTAGAATAGCTTAGTACTTTGTCCTCAATTAGGATTGATCTTAAGTGAGGTGGGTATTTTGTCCTTTAATTCTAACATGATTTTGGTTCATTAGAATAAGTACTATAAGCTTATGTGAGAAAATGCAAAAGTCTGACCTCATCAATAATAAATGACACATATTTTTGTAAGTTTAATGTGTTTCTTTTTATGCTACTTATGTTGAAGTCTTTTGTAGAGGTAGAATTAGTATATTGATGCTTATTTTTAGGGCATTGACCTTATGCCAAAAAGGATCATTTTCATCTCCTTTTGTAATGTACATGCACTAGAAACATATAGAATGAGATGCACAAATGACACACTAAATTTGGTTTCTAAGTTCAATATGTATCAAGCTAGGTCACAAGGTTCTCAACATTAGATTATTGATCAATCCAATAACCTTCAAAGGTCTCAATGCACCACAAAATAATCTTTAGAGGATCGATGCATGGAAAAAAAGGAGCAATTAGAGAATCTTGAGATCACATGCCACATATGAGAAGAGACATCACTTGAGACTTTGTTAAGAAGAACTTAGAGAAAATTCCACATAAGAGTGGAACAATGCAAGATGGATCAAGAGAGACATTGTTGGTTATCCTAAATGTTTACAAGCAAGTAGATATATGGGCTGAAGGAAATGAAACATTAGATAACATTGGATGCAAGCAAATGTCCCTTTCTACCTTCAATTATATTGGGAACACAAAGTTCAATCATGTAACCTTAGCAAAGAGAAGTGAGTTATCCAAATGTAGTAATTTCTCAAACATCAAAGAATAACTTGCAGCATCAAAGTGTCTTCAAGAGTGTAATGTTCCTCTATGAAAGCTCAAATGAAACATGCTACAACAAAAAAGTTATTGAAATATATAGTATGGATGTCACTTAGCATCAATGTCAAACCTAATGAAAAATTATGCATCATACATGTCAAGATGGATCAACAAAAGACAAACTATCCCCTAGATTCAAGCTTTAATCAAAAGAGACAGAATGGTTGACTTAGTTATAAGTGTCTTTAATAGGCATGATCACACATGGACATGGAGGAGGGAGATATTGACATTTCTCACCTACTCTATGGGCTCATGAACCTAACTTCACAATCACCCCATCATCCTTTACTTCAAGAACTTGGAGCCACTAGGGATGCATTGAAATGGTGATCTACAAGTAGATGGAGTGCCAAGATCAACCTCTGTGCTCCTCAAAATCCCTCAGTTTAAGGAAAGAAATAGACCACCATCAAAGTATTACTACATATATGGGAGATATAGCACCACATGATAGCCAACATGGTTTCAAAAATTGCTAGAGAACTTGTTACTTCCACCAAACAATTGTGGGGTAGAGAGTAAAAATTGTTATCACTTTGCATATCTATAATTTCTTACTGCATGAGGAACATTCAAGATGATCCAACTTGGGTTTCTCATAGTTTGTCGTACACATGAAGTCATTGATGCAATGTTTAGAAAAATTTCTGTAAAAGAGGCAATTCTCACAGCAAACAAAATAATTGGAAAATACAAGAATATATCAAATATGCCAAAGAAACCATAGCCAAGGTGGCTAGGCATGAAAATGTATTGCCATGAATGGCTGAGAATCAAAGATGAATGCTGCAACAAGATACTCACCTCTTGCTATGGTGGACATAGGTATACACCCCTATGATAGGTGGGAGGAAGGATCCCTCAATCTTGTATTCTTGAAAATGGCCAAAAAAGATCCTTCACATGTTACATCTCCACCTTTTATACCAAACCCTAACAGAGACTAATGTATGTTATGCTTTATTACAAGCCATCCTGGCCTAGAAGATCTTTGTCCTCAAAGTTGAATTGGGAACAAATTATAAGGATAATTACAAGGATAGCTTGAAGCATATGGAATCATGCTGAAGTAGAGCTCTTATGTTGATGAAGAATCAAGAAGTTGATGAAGAAATAACCATGTAAATGGAACACACTGTTGTAAGCTCTCCAAAATAGGTTGTATACAAAATTGGCCATATCTTGAGCTAGAAATGTCCAATTTTCATGTACTATATATAGAAATGTAGCGGACAACATGTAGTATCCATCCATGCCTTCAAAATCAAATTTTGATGAAGATAAGGCAATTAACTTTTCGACGGGAAATTATTATAGCAAGATGTTTACTATTTTGTTCATGAATTGTCCTCTTGTAAAAGCCATGGAAATTGCTCCAAGTATGATGCTTGTTGCCAAGAAGATTCTTCGATAGGCAAACATTTCCATTTGATAAGGTATTCCACAATAATTTGGTTCCTTAGAACCTTTTTCCTCTTACCAATAATCTTTTCGGGCTCATAGATGATCAAACCATCATCATCCAAGGGAGGGAGTTCTTCAAGAACTTGGATTTGAGGACCAACATACTTTTTAAGCTAAGACACATGAAAAAAATTATGAATTCTTGTGCTTGAAGGTAAATCAAGCTGATGAGCAAGATCCCCAACCCGTTTGACAATGCGGTAAGGACCATAAAATCTATGAGCAAGTTTATTGTGCCCTCCTTTGAGAGAAGTATATCGTGACTTGGGAATCTTCAAGAATACCCAATCATCTTCCTTAAACTCCACATGTTTTCTCTTCTCATCTACATAGGTTTTCATGGTCTCTTGAGCTTTCCGAATGTTGTCCTTGCATTGCTTCATAAGAGCCTCTATCTTTTCTAACTCCTCACGAGCTTGTGGATTCACATCTTCATGGAATAAGGTGGAGGGTACTTGCACTTTGTAACCATATAGAGCTTCAAAAGGAGACATTCCAATACTCATATGATAAGTATTGTTATAGCAAAACTCCACAAGGTGAAGCCAATGGTCCCAAGCATTTTGTGTGTCATGGAAAAAGTGCTACCTCTAACCATTTGTTAACTCTTTCTGTTTGCCCATTGATTTGCGGATGGTAAAGTCTCCATTGAAGAGAATAAACTCCTCCAAAATCTTCCCATAAACTTAGTGTCTCGATCGGACACAATCTTCATTGGCATTCCATGAAGCTTGAAGATAGATTCCATAAATTGTTCAGCAACTTGCTTTGTTGTAAATTGAGCTTTGGTAGGGATGAAATGGGCTGATTTAGTCAACCGGTCTACCACCACATAAATGCTTTTCCACCCATGCTTTGTTGTAGGTAATTCCACAATAACATCATATTGGGGAATATGGGAATTTCCCATAAGTTTGGGACACGTGGTCAAATCTTTAGATTTGTCATAACTTGAACATTATAACTCCAAATTGAGTGCTCTATAGCTCAATAGATTCCATTTTTCAAGTGCTTTCCAATGATAGGTTACATCATATGGTTTTGAGAAACTTATGGGCATATTATCCGAGTGCCACCTTTTTAGTATTCAAAAAATGGGAATTGGGAGATTCCCAAACTCACTAATATTGTGTTCAATAAAATCCATGGTAATATTAGTCCACTTACCATGAGGAATAGGAAATGGCTGAAGTAAGCCACCGAGTAGAAGAAAAGAGTCCTTGTTTTGTTGGCATGGAAGACATTGCATAACAAAATCCTTAACATCCCTCCAAATACCCTTCCAATAGAAGCTCTTATGGATATTATCAAAGATTTTGAACAGCCCATGGTGTCCCGCTAAAGGCGAAGAGTGCATCTCATGCAAAATGCGGTCTTTGAAAGAAGATTGTGGTGTCAAGAAGACTCTACCATGATACATATAAGACCGTTATGCCATTTGAAATTGGAATACTCTTCTCCTTTGCCTTCCTGAAATTCCTTCATCATCTTTGATGCTTGCTCATCAAGCAAATACTCTTCTTGAATATCATTGATCCAATCCTTATGCATAATTGAAATTGTAGAGATGGAGCATGCCCACATTCTTGATAAAACATCCGCTACAATGTTGTCTTTTCTAGCCATATAGGATCTTTCAAAATCATAGCTTTGAAGAGTAGCTAGCCACCTTTGTTGTTTAGGAGACAAATTTTGTTGGGAAAGGAAATATTTCACCACACGGTGGTCACTTTTAACCTTGAAATGGCTGCCATATATATAATGATGCCACTTTTTAATAACATGCAAAATTGCCAACATCTCTTGTTCATAAACATGTAGTTCACTCTCCCTATCATTAAGCTTATGAATCTCATAAGCTATAACTCCATGGTCTTGATAGAGAACATCCCCAACTCCTCTTCCACAAGCATCCGCACATATAGTGAATTCCTTAGAGAAATCTGGGCAAACAAGAATAGGTGTTGAACTTAAAAGAGATTTCAACTCATTAAAACTCTTGTCAACTATGGAGTCCCAAAAGAAAGACTCTTTCTTCAGACTATCTGTTAGAGGAGCCACCACATGAGCATAACTTTTTATGAATCTTCTATAAAATGATGATAATCCAAGGAATCCCCATAAAGAGGTAGAAGAAGTCGGTGTAGGCTATTCTTTTACACACTTCACTTCGTTAGGATCCACTCTTATCCCTTTTTCTCCCACTATGTGACCTAGATATTCCACTTCTTCTTCCATGAATGAACACTTTGACATTTTGGCAAAGAGTGTGTGTCTTCTTAATATGTCAAAGACCTCTTGTACATGTATCAAGTGCTTCTCCTTAGACTTGTTATAAATGAGAATGTCATCAAAAAATACTAGGACTGTTTTGTATAAGAGAGCCTGCAATATTTTGTTCACAAGAGCTTGAAAAGTGCCGGGGGCATTTGAGAGCCCAAATGGCATGACCAAGAAGTGGTATAACCCTCTTTCGGTCCTAAAGGCTGTTTTATACTCATTTCCTTCCTTCATTTGAATTTTCGAACGAAGATTAATCTTGGTGAAGACCTTTGCATCCTTAAGTTCATCCAAGAGATCGTCAATACGTGGAATTGGGTATCTATTCTTTACCGTAGACTTGTTCAACTCTCTATAATCAATGCACATGTGGAAAGATCCATCCTTCTTCTTTACCAAGAGTACGGGAGAGGCAAATAGAGATTGACTTGGTTGAATTAGACCCATTTGTAGCAACTCTTTGACTTGTCACTCCACCTCTTCCCTTTCAAACTTTGACAAGCGATAGGGAGGTTTGTTGATGGGCTTGGTATTAGGCAACAAGTCGATAGGATGGTCAATCTCTCGCTTTGGAGGCAAAGATGATGGTGGCTGAAATAAATCTTTGTACTCCTCCAATAGCTCTTCCAACCTTGGATCCTTTTTCTTTGAAGAAGAAGATAGCTGATTTGGTGGCTGCTCTTCATCTACTTTTGCAAGCAAAAGAGTGAAGGAAGATACATGATCGTGCATTGATTTCTTTTCTTAATTTCTTCATGGATATGAGTTCCAACTATTTTTTACCAATGCCCTTCAATTCTATATGCTGTCCATTCCATTTGAACTCCATTTGCATGTTCTCTAAGTCCAATGAAAATTTTCCAATGGACTTTAACCAATCGCAGTCAATGACAATATCAATAGGTCCCATTTCCAAAGTAATTAAGTCCACTTGTATGGTACATGAAAGAGATAGAGTAATAGGAGTCTGTAGGCACACTTCATTGCTTGACTCATAAGTTCCATTCACAATTTGGATCTTCAAAGGCACTTGCATTTGTTGAGGTAACAATTTTAGCCCATGTAAAGATTTGATATTTATGAAACTATGGGTGCTACCTGTGTCTATCAAGAGATTAACCACCTTGCCATTGATCAGTCCTTCAAGTTGAAGGGTATTTTCTCCCTTACATCTAGTCCATGCATCATGAGAAATGGCACATAAAGAACCACTTGGATCAAAAGGAAAGCTATCCACAATTTTATAAATTCATCATTGGTTCCATCATCCTCATCATGCATGTCTTCAATCAAAGGGTTTGCATCCACTTGAAACACATTTGCCTCTTGATTCTCTTGTTCTTCATCTTCATCTGATTCATCAATGATGAAAAAATTAAGCTTGGTATTTTTAGATTTACATTTCAGCCTATGGTCTTGTGTCCACTTCTCTCCACACTTAAAGCATAAACCTTTGGCCGCATGTCCCGAATTTGATCATTAGAAAGGACCTTGCTATAAGTGCTATTTTGAGATCCCTTTTGTGTATTTTCAGCCCTTGTAAATTTCTATTTTTCTTCAACCATATTTTTGAAATTTTGCCCTTGTTTTTGTGCATAATGTCCACCCTGTTTTGAGGTATGAACAGTAGGAAAGATTGGTACTTTGCTGTTATAATTGTTGGGACTGTTATACCCCCTGTTTTCTTGCTTAAAAGTGTCCTTTGGCTGGCTGAAATAAGCTCCAAACTTAGAGGACTGATTTGATGAAGAATACCCTATACCTTTAGGCTGAAAACCCATTGAATCTTTCCTATATTTCTGTCCATACCTTTTAGCATATTGAATAGCATCATGAATACTCTTGTGCTGAATTGCACCTACTTTCAAAGAAAGGGCCGGATCTAAACCAAAGATATATTTGCTTAATTTTGCTATATCATCAATTCCATCAATGTACATAGAGAGGTTGAGGAACATATTGGAGTAGTCACGCACGGACATGCCTCTTTGTTGAAGATCATACCATCTTCTTTGCAACTTTTCATTTTCCATTGGAGAAACAAACACCTCAAACATTTCCTTTTTAAAATCTTCCCATGAAGCAAAAGTATGACCAACTCTTTGCATGTATCTCCACCATGTATGAGCATACCCTTCAAGATGGAGTTCCACAAAGTAGATCTTAGCTTCATCATGGCAAGGGAAAAGGGTGAAGTGCATCTCTAGTTTGTTTACCCATTCTTCTAACTCTGTTGGAGATGCATTATTCCCCTTGAAGTTGGAAATGGTGATTTTCTCTTTGTATTCCCTCTCATTATATGTGCAACAAGTCAGGACTAATTTTGAAGGCTTCTTGAAGAGGATCTTGAGGGAGATGGAGGTTCTTGGCCAAAATAATAGGACGTGGTCAAATGGAGGTCCATTTTGAAGGCTTTTGACCCTAACTGAAATCTAAATGGGGTTATAGTGGTTAAATTGAGATTACTTTTTAGGGCCAGCTTCTCTCTCTTTCTTCTCTCAAGCTTTCTTCAAGCTCTCATGGTGGATCTTGGCTTTGCTATTCTCTCAGGCCCTTCAATGGTGCAAGTAACCTACAAGACTATAATCTCCATACTTTAAGCTCTTCATAGAGTGGCTATATGCCTTTTGATCATGGCAGTCATCCAAGAAGGATAGCAGGCTGAATTAGTGCATTTTGTGCTGAATTTCCTGCTCCCTTCCTCCACGATTTCATCAGCAAATGGCATCATCTATGGCTTGCACAATCTATAATCATCAATCTTTGAGCCTCCAATCTAGTATACTCAACTGAAGCCCATCCTCTTGAGCATTCTTAAGCTCTCAAACCCTAGCTATGGTAGATTTCAGGACAACAATGAATTTCTTGAACTTTCTTCAAAGAACTAAAGGGTTTTTACTCTAACAAGTATTCTAGAGCTTCCTCAACACTCAAGGGACCGACATTGAAGCCTTCTTGGACGTGAAGCTTCAAAATATGGTGGCTATGGAGTCAAAATAGGGTATCAAGCTTCAAGAATCCAATTCTTGGATTATCTTCTTCAATTTCATGGGGCTTTTGTGCTCTACAACTCCAAGGAGGTTTGATTGAAGCCACTTCATCAAGAATCGGTCTACATTAGGGCATTTCATTAAGATTGAGAGCATTTTCACTCTCTTGAATGCTTGAGTGTATGGTATCTTCATCAATTATTGATTCTATCAAGAATTTGGATTCTTCAAGGCTCAAAGCATCTTCTCCTACAAGCATTATTGATATTTCTTCAAGCATTGGATTCTCTTGAATCATTGGAGCTCTCTATTGGAAGTAATGCCTATGTTACATGGAAGCAACCATTATGGGACAAAATTTTTCTTAAATCTTGGCCTATACCTTTCAATTTGGATCAATTTAATGATGGATTTTATGGAGTATTGACCGATTGTGGTTCATCTATCATTCTTCAACAACAATCAAGAGGTAATTCTTGTTCACTACTCTTAATTTCCCTATTAATCCACTTGTTCAAGCCTTCCAATTGCTGAAAGGGAAGAAATTAAGAGTAAATCATTGATGTCATGATCGTATAGTACCTTACCTAGGGCTAATTGATGTAGTTTACTGATTTTCAGCTCTGTCCATTCATAAATTGATGCCCAAATGATTGCATAGAGTGATTCATTACTCATATTTTGTGCCTAACTTGTACTTAACTTGGTTGAGCTAACATTGATGCTTAAGACTGAAAAATGCCAATAAAAATGGTAAGTGGGATATTGTAAAAGCAGTGAGTCACTGCAAAGGGTATTTCTCTATCCATAGCTCTTTCAATTTTAGCAAATTTTCCCATTTTCCACTTGCATTTCATCAAAGAATCAAAGGCTTTTTCCATCTATGCATAGCATCACTATTTTCTTAGCCTAGAATGTACTTGCCATGTTGATACCCATGAGGAAAAGTGGATACCAAGCGAGTTGGGAGGACAAAAGAGAGGTGACCCTCCCTTCCCATTTATGACCCTGATGGGGTGCACAACAACCTGGCATGGGAGGAACTTTGCACACCTCCCGTATTCTCGGAGCCCACGTCCTTTTCAAGTTTAGGTGCAGGTGTAGGTACATCCATTTGACAGTGATTGGCAGAGACATTTCAGTTACATCAGGGAATTACAGGTGTTAGAAGTTCTATTGGCACAAACAAGAACAGGGCATTTCATACTCTCTTGATACCTACAAGGTCATAGTTTGATAGGTTTATACAATATGTACCCACTATTTACAGGTCATTCTTGAGCCCTACAGGTGCCCCACTACCCTCTCCAAGTACCTACATGGGTTTGCATGGTTTATTCTTACACAGGAAACTCCTACATGTCCAAATAGGGCACTTACAGGTTGTAGGAAATTCCAGAACAGCAGTAAAGATCTGATTACAGAAATTTCTGTATAGATCCATAATTGGATCTTGATAGCTTGTTAGATAGAGAGAATAATAATATTTTATTTGAATTAGGGCGTTCAGCAATCTGACATTTGTAGCTCAAGATATTTCAATTTTAGTGACAGTGGGTACAATTGGACAACACCTGGACATCATAATAGGGACTCACTGTTTGTTAGTATTTCACCTAAGACCTTCATCCCAAGTTGAAATCTCTTCAAATACATATATTCTACATCATAATATTTCTTTGAAGCTATTAAGAATCGAGATTGAAGCAATGCTTTGAGAGATACAAGGGATTTTGTGATTGACAGCCCATTATTACTGTAACCATTTCCTGGCCAAAGGCAAAAGGAAAGACCAAGTGATGGAGACAATTTAAGAAGACATTAGAGAGTATGCCAATGAACAAAATAACACTAATGAAGCCTGAAATCAAGACCAACATGATGATGGTGTAAGTGTTGGTAATGCCCATATTATACAACTTGGAAATGATGAGAACTAAGCATTCCATGAACCTTTTGGTGATCCTACACTTTCAAATGAGTTACATATGATGAGCATTGGAATGCATGACGGTTTTGAACAACTTTCTAAGTTAATGGTAAATATGAAAAAGATAACCAATGCAATGAATGAGAGTATTCAACAATTGGTCAAGTTCATGCAATATAGGTTTGAAAATTAGTAGCAAAGACTATGAAAAATGAATTTGATGAGGTATTATCAGCCATCAAGGTTCAAAATACACCCTTTTCTCCAAATAGACCCCCTACTCATGGTAAAAATATTTTAGCCCAACTATCTATTGTGAAAGGGAAAGGGATTGATCAACCAATCATGTCCACTTTTAAGAGAGGAGAGCCTTCTACATTGAAGAATACCTATGGTCAGCCATCAAAGTATTATGCTCATCCACATTTTAAACCAAGACATGAGGCAACTTATGTAGGGGATGGAGATTTAAGAGAAATGGACAATGAAGAGTTCCATGGAAGATTTGAAGAAAGAAGTTCATTTCAAGACATCACTAACAAAGAGAACGCAATCTATGGTCAGCCTACTAGTGGACAACATCATTCATTTGGCTTTAATCAACAAAATCAAGGCGGCAATGCTTCTAGGCCAAATTTCTTTGGAAGAGGTTCAATTCATAGAGAATCTTGGAGACAACCGTCTTTTGGACAGTATTCTAACCATTTTCAGCCAACAAATATGCCAAAGAAACCATAGCCAAGGTGGCTAGGCATGAAAATGTATTGCCATGAATGGCCGAGAATCAAAGATGAATGCTGCAACAAGATACTCACCTCTTGCTATGGTGGACATAGGTACACACCCCTATGATAGGTGGGAGGAAGGATCCCTCAATCGTGTATTCTTGAAAATGGCCAAAAAATATCCTTCACACGTTACATCTCCACCTTTTATTCCAAACACTAACATATCCTAAATTAAGGTATTTTATGCTTTATTACATTTTCAAAGACGGTATGGACAAGCATGACCTTTACTTTTTCATATCTTATGCAACACTCTTAATCATATCAAATGACTAGTTCTACACCATTCTATAATATTTCCATGCAATAAAAGTTAGTTGGTTAGTTCGAAAGTTAGTTAATCAATTAATAAGTTAGTAAGATTACTCACTAAGGTAAAAACTAACTAGCGTTAATAGCTAATAATTTTTATTTAATTAAAAATATATATTAAAAGAAAAATCAAGAGTCGTAATCTGACATTTTTCTCAGATTGACAAGAACCATAGCCCTTCACGGAAGTTACAATGTGAATGAGAGTTATAAGCCATATTAATCACTACTGTTAATGTGTATAGTATGGACGGTCCAAAAATATTAGATTTTTGGGCAACAAACTAGTATATTTTAGATATTATCCTAAAAAGATAGAACTGAATGTCATTTAAAAGAAAAGACAAGTGATGTCCTAGTTAGTTTTGGAGATTTTATAAAAGGAAAAAAGATAAAGAGAGTGATTGGCGAAATCGCTCACACCGCGATTGCAGTCTATAGGTAGTAGACAGCACTTCGAACATGGAGAGAAAGAAGGAGTGATCTGAAAGCTCTCCTACCAAGTATCAAGTGTCTTGGGGTTTTACCCCCCTTTTGGAGCCAATGAAGCCATCAAATTTATTATCTGAGCATCAGATCATTGATTCTTCCAAGAGCCCCTCCACTCTTGTTCTCAGCCTCATCCCCTCCTCTCTAATTCATTATAAATATGGGGCATGGGGAGGCACAAGGGAGCATAAGGAGACCCCAAGAGGCTGCGAGAGAGAGATAGAGAGAAGGATACCCCTCCAAGAGAGAGAGAGAGAGAGAGAGAGAGAGAGAGAGAGAGAGAGAGAGAGAGAGAGAGAAGAGTTACCCCGAGAGGCTGCCAGGGAGAGAATTAGCTCAATTCCCTCTATCCCGATCCTTGAGTTAGCCATCTTCTCTTACACTCTCCCATCTTGAATCTATTCCCCCTTCTTAATCTCTTGAGTCTACTTGCGGATGATAGCCTTCAAGGGAAGAATTTCATGTGCGGATGGCAATCCTACAACCACCAACGAAGCTTCAAGCGAAGGCATCATTGTCAATCCAACTGCGGTTTTGGTCGTAAGTAATGTATTTCTAGATTGATAGATACTTGCTCTGAGTCTCGCATGAGATACATTAGGCCCATACTATGATGTACAAGAATAGGTCATGGGAAGGGATAGGCCTCTTCTCATATATTCGAAAGATGAAGTTTGCAAAGTGCATGTATCAAGGAAAGTTAATTGCACTTAGTTGCGTATGGCTTATTTGTTGATAGAGCAATCGGTCAGGGGTTATGAATATCATAATTGTAAAAAGAATAATATTAGGAATTGCGAATGCAAGTATTAAGTAAATTTTTCATAGAATCACTCTTTGATCCCAAGGGGGAGAGCAAATATGCGATGGAATTATTATCGCGTCTATTTTTGTATTGTTTGGAAAACATACAACTAGTTTTGTTGGTTGATTGAACAACACCCTAAATGTTTCTTTTCAATCAACTAATTGTTGCATTGTGATTTGGATAAATATTTCAAGGCTTGTGTTGATGGCAAATGCATGGCAGGGGTCTATAATGACAAGTTGCCATGGGAATAAATGAATGTTTTTCTAGAAGATGATATTAGGACTGATTACCTTAATTATGCTTGATTCTTAATTGGATTAATTAAGGAAGGATATTTTGCACGGGTGGATCATCTTCAAGATCGCACCGCTGATTACCCCGAGAGGGCACTACTCGATTCATGGGCCAAAGGTCCAGTGGTGAAAAGGCCAACCACGGAGAGTGTGTCTCACTCCTAGGTCATTCGGGGTTAGTGGAGCTCTGGGCACCCCTTGCTTAGACTGTAACGGAATTGTAGACTACCGTGAGTCCAACATTTGGGACGTTGGAATATCCTATTCTAGATCAAGGATGGAAATTATGGTGCCATGTGATTTGGACTGGGTACTTCTGTTGGACAAAGGGGATACATAATTCTCCTATATGTGCAAGAGACAAAGATTAACTTGAAGATAAGTTAAGGAACTCGTTTGACAAAAGGACTGCTTGTTTTTTTTTCATGTATGTGCTATAAATTACCCAAATAAACCCTGTGCCCTAATAGGCTTAATTAATGAAGTTGATTTTAAATGTTATACATAAATGTGGTAGGACTTAATTAGAAAACTAAAGCTATCAACTGAAGCGGGTGGGCGGAATCCCCGATGGGTCCGTCCTACAGTAGGGTGGTCCCATAGAACTAGGAGGTTTCTCACAAGGATTTATTGCCATTCAACTTTAGGTATTGTTAAGTTAGAACCCGATTCATGCAATTTTAGGGGACCGGAATGGGACTATGCCCTACAGATAGAGGTTGAGCGACGCATCCCTCTCGTTTCCTATTCTCTTTGAACCAAGTGCGGTATGGATCTGCTTCGGATTGGGTATCTCTACATAAAGTAGGATTTCTGAAATCCGACACTAGAATCCTGTTAGGAGACCTTGGCTATAGGAACCCAGATTTCAGGTCGATCCTAGTGGGTTTGGTTGTGAACATCTCGTTGCGAGGCGGACTTGAGAAACCCTAGGCGACAAATCCTAAAACATTCCCTGGGACCGCTCGGTGGTGACGCTTAGATTTGTTTCTCGATGGACTGCTAAAACATGCTTGGATAGCCGATAGGCGAGCACGTTACAGTTGGTATCAGAGCGAAACTTCATAATAATGCATGATTGATGTAAAGTTCATAGGCATATTCTAAACAGAGTAACCTAAGTGGTATGACTTGATTGTCATGCACCTTTTGCACCCACAAATGCTAACATGCAAGAGAAGAAATTTCTTCTCATGCAAATTAAGACACCCAAGTTTGATGGAGAAGGAATAGACATCGTAGTAGAGGCAGAGATATGGATTGAGTCAATCAATGATTACTTCTCTGCTTCAAGAACTAAATCTATCAATCAAGCAATGATAGCCAAACTTAAGTTAGTTGGCCATGCTCGGATATGGTGGAAGTAATGGTGTAAAGATCAAGGTATTTTCGAAGCCACTGTCACTTGGGCTCAATTGAAAGATGTTGTACGTGGACGATACCTTCCGCCAACCTACCAGACTTTGAAGATGAATGAATTCTTCAAGCTCAGTCAGCTGGAATTAACCTTGGAAGCTTACTACTCAAAGTTGGTAACCCTACTAAAATACGCATTGCCTATGGATATTGCACACCAAGTATCCAAGTTTTTCCATGGACTAAAGACTCCTCTGAACCACCATCTTGAAGCAATGCATCCAATGTACTTGCAAGATGCATTACTCCGAGCAAATCCAATTGTGCAAGAACTTAAATCGGGCAATTGTAGCAAAGATGACTCTCGAGATCAGGGTAAAAGATGCCATACGTCCCAAGAGATAGGGCTCATCCGTAGGGGATGTCCCTACCATCAATGCTTCCATTGCAATGAACTAGGACACATCCAAGCAGACTGCCTTGACTTAAGTCCAGAAGGCATTGGGCCTCCAAGAAAATGAAGATACACAAGTGCAGTCTTTGGATATATAGGTGAATCAGATGAACAAGAAGACCTAGAACCCACTACACCTTATTAGGATGACTAAAAAATCCTAGGAGCTTAATTGATATATAACACAATTGAGAATAAATCCTACTCTTGTACCTATGGCTAATTGGAATAATATGAGTGCACTACTTGAAACATTAAGAGTAGCACAGCGATGCATGGTGGGTCGTAACCCACACGTTTGAAGCCCCATTAATACTTGTCTTCCCCGATTTCTCTCAAGATGAGGACATCTCAATTTCTCTAAGGGGAGGAGGATGTAATATTTCCATGCAAGAAAAGTTAGTGCCTTAGTTTAAAAGTTAGTTAGTCAATTAATAAGTTAGTAAGATTACTAACCAAAGTCTAACTAAGGTAAAAACTAATTAATGTTAATAGTTTTAAAAAATTATTTAATTAAAAATATACATTAAAAGAAAAATCGAGAGTCGTAATCTGACATTTTTCTTGGATTGACAAGGACCATAGCCACCTCTCAGAGAAGTTACAACATGAGCGAGAGTTATGAACTGTATTAATTACTAGTGTTAATGTGTATAGTATGGACGGTGTAAAAATATTAGATTTTTGGGCAAAGAACTAGTATATTTTAGATATTATCCTAAAAATATAGAACTGAATGTCATTTAAAAGAAAAGACAAGTGATGTCCTAGTTAGTTTTGGAAATTTTATAAAAAGAAAAAAGATAAAGAGAGTGATTGGCGAAATCGCGCACATGGTGACGCAGTCTATAGGCAGTAGACAGCACTTTGAACATGAAGAGAAAGAAGGAGTGCACTCATATTATTCCAAGTAGTGCCCCTCATATTACTAATTCTTCCAAGAACCCCTCCACTCTTGTTCTCAGCCTCATCTCCTCCTCTTTAATTCATTATAAATATGAGGCATGGGGAGGCACAAGGGAGCATAATGAGACCCCGAGAGGCTACAAGAGAGAGATAGAGAGAAGGATACCCCTCCAAGAGATTGTGAGAGAGAGCTTGAGAGAGAGAGAGAGAGAGAGAGAGAGAGAGAGAAGAGAGATCCCAAGAGGCTGCAAGGGAGAGAATTAGCTCAATTCCCTCTATCTCAATCCTCGACTTAGCCATCTTCTCTTACACTCTCCCATCTTGAATCTATTCCCCCTTCTTAATCTCTTGAGTATACTTGCGGATGATGGCCTCCAAGCAAAGAATGTCACGTGCAGATGGCAATCCAACAACCAGCAATGAAGCTTCGGACGAAGGCATCACTATCAATCCAACTGCAGTTTCGGTCATAAGTAATGTATTTCTAAATTGATATATACTTGCTTTGAGTCTCACATGAGATACATAAGGCCCATACTATGATGTATGAGAATAGGTCATGGGAAGGGATAGGCCTCTTCTCACATATTCAAAAGATGGAGTTTGCAAAATGCATGTATCAAGGGAAGTTAATTGCATCTAGTTACGTATGGCTTATTTGTTGATAGAGTAATTAGTTAGGGGTTATGAATAGCATAATTGTAAAAAGAATAACATTAGGAATTGTGCATACAAGTATCAAGTAAATTTTCATAGAATTGCTCTTTGATCCCAAGAGGGAGAGCAAATATGCGATGGAATTATTATCGTGTCTATTCTTGTATTGTTTGAAAAAAATAAAATTAGTTTTGTTGGTTGATTGAATAACACCCTAAATGTTTTTCTTTCAATCAACTTATTATTGCATTGTGATTTGGATAAATATTCCAAGGCTTGTGGTGATGGAAAATGCATGGCAGGGGTCTATAATGACAAGCATGGGAATAAAGGAATGTTTTCTTGGAAGATGATATTAGATTTGATTACCTTGATTATGCTTGATTCTTAATTGGATTAATTAAGGAAGGATATTTTGCACGGGTGGATTATCTTCAAGATCGCACCGCGGATTACCTCGAGAGGGCACTATTCAATTCATGGGCCAAAGGTCCAGTGGTGAAAAGGCCAACCACGGAGAGTGTGTCTCACTCCTAGGTCGCTCAGGGTCAGTGGAGCTCTGGACACCCCTTGCCTAGAGACTAGAACAGAATTATAGACTGCCGTGAGCCCAACATCTAGGACGTTGGAAGATCCTATTCTAGATCAAGGATGGAAATTATGGTGCCATGTGATTTGGACTGGGTACTTCTATTGGACAAAGGGGATACATAATTCTCATGTATGGGTAGGAGACAAAGATTAACTTGAAGATAAGTTAAGGAACTTGTTTGACAAAAGGACTGCTTATTTTGTTTTCATGTCTGTGCTACAAATTATATGAATGAACCCTGTGCCCTAAAAGGCTTAATTAATTAAGTTGATTTTAAATGTCACACATAAATGTGGTAGGACCTAATTAGAAAACTAAAGCTATCAAGGGAAGCGGGTGGGCAGAATCCCTAACAGGTTTGTCCTACGACAGGGTGGTCCCATAGAACTAGGAGGCTTCTCATAAGGATTTATTGCCATTTGACTTTAAATATTGTTAAGTTAGAACCCGATTCATGACGTTTTAGGGGACCGGAATGGGACTATGCCCTATGGGCAGAGAGGTTGAGTGGCGCATCCCTCTCGTTTCCCATTCTCTTTATGTGCGGTATGGATCTGCTTTAGATTGGGTTCTGTGCATAAAGTAGGATGTCCGAAACTTGATGCTAGAATGCTGTTAGGAGACCTTGGCCCTAGGAACCCAGATTTCAGGTCAATCCTAGTGGGTTTGGTTGTGAACGTTCCGTTGCGAGGTAGACTGAGAAAACCCTAGGCGAAAAAACCCCAGAACATTCCCTGGGAGTGCCAGGCAACAACGCTTAGATTCGTTTCTCGATGGACCGCTAAAACGTGCTTGGACAAGGCATGTTACACATTCTTAGTAACACATGTACTTGAATTCAAGAGATACATTAAGGGATTCTTATACAATTCCAAAGATGATTTTTTTGTCACTCAAAACCTATTCAATTTTGTTTTTTTCTACAAGAAGATTTACCTCTCTTTAATATTCACAAGAATTCTCAAATTGAATATTTTGCTTGAAGTATCAAGGCTACTAAAACTAAGGTATTTGTTAGCACCACCTTTATGAGTTCTTTTAAGATCTTGCAAATCGTGATAAGCAATATTACATTTCATTACATCAAGTTCCAAATTTATGAAATTCCTAAATTTCATGAAATCAATTTGGTTTGGAATTCCCATATTATTTGGATACTCCCTAATTCCTCAATATGGTGGTAAGATAAATAAAGAAAGCCACTTAGAGATAGTAAGCTCAACACCTTGGATTGGTTTGTATACTCAAGCTCATATGATGAGCATTGGGGAAAGGTGATTGAGATACAACATAATGATTTGAGTTACTAATGAAGTAGAATGCTAAAAAAAGCCTCAATGTGTGAGTGAAGATTTGACATACTTATGAACTAGGTAGCAACTCCTATCAAGGGACATATATAGGCATTGCTATTGAAGTAGAAGCCATGATGTGTTTTTTATGCTAGGAGGCATATTCCACGATGGATTCCATGACGTTTTGCGGTTTTACGGTGGATTTCGTAAAATTATATTTATTTATCGGGGCTCATACACAAGGTGGATTCCTTGTGCGAAAAGTGGGTGATTCCATAACATTAATTTAATGTGCAAGTGGGTGATTCCATAACGGGTGACTCCGCAAAATACATATTTAAATTAATAGACGTTTATGAGTTTAGAGTGTGCACTTGTATTAAATTAAGATTAGGACAGAGTTCCAACCTATTTATTTATTTTGTAGCTGAAGACTGCTAGGTATTCACATTTGTTGATTTAATTTTATTATTTTCTAACAATTGTGAATGCTTCAATTGATGTGTAGAGCAAGGGGCAGCGGCGCTGGGAAGCACTGGGCGATAGCATGTATTCAAGTTATTTAGAAAAAATTATCATTTTTTATGGGCACGTGCCTTAGATATAGCGCCAATATTTATTTTGATGCGCTTATTTATTGAAGTGCTTGACATATATTTATTATTTTGTATATGCATGGGCGCACGATTTAAATATTCATTATTGGTCATTGTATTTGGGCACAACCCGACTCTTAGGGCACCCAACCGCTTTATTCTTTATTTGGACAAAAGCAAACACAAAATCTAAAGCATGCTAATTGTAAATTTGGGCTATTTTTTTGCTTGGGGATGAATAAAATATTAAATACATGCTTTGTAGAGCGCTTACACAAGGCATGGGGGAGATTGTACCCAATTGGTCTTCTTGCTTCATGTCGTGCAAGTCTATTCTCTTGGATTTTGAGCAAAAAGTAGAGTTATTTGTTCTTGGAAACATTCTGACGCTCGCTACGTATGCATACAGCATTTGATTTGTGCACTAGTGGTATCAGAGCGTGTCAAAGAGAGAACCAAGGAGAGAGAAAGAGGAGAGAGAAAGACTACAGGGAGAGAGAGAATAAGAGTGACGAGGAGAGAGAAAGACTAGAAAGACAGGAAAGATGAGGAAGCCATAGAAGCTGTGAGCAAGAAGGGAGAGAAAGATTGTAATTGTATTGATATGTCAAAAAGATGTGAAAAATTACAACTTCTCTCCTTATATACCAATGTCTGTGTGACATGGCATATTATCAACATTCTAACTATTCCCAACTTCTTACAATCTATCCCTTCCCAAAAGGTTTTTGTCCTCAAAAACAAACCTAGAAAGAGCTAAAGAAGAGATGGATAGAACAGAGTACTACTCTATTTTACAGCTTTACAAATGGGAAATGAATGAAGAATGACCATTACAAGGGCTGAATTTGAAGAACGGAAAGAGGACCCAACTATATACATGACTTGAAGTACTTCAGAAACAAATGGAGCCATAGAGTCTTCAACAAATAGTTCCAGAAGAA
Source organism: Lygodium microphyllum (assembly GCF_053477565.2). NCBI lineage: Eukaryota > Viridiplantae > Streptophyta > Polypodiopsida > Schizaeales > Lygodiaceae > Lygodium > Lygodium microphyllum. Next base: position 126,618,129 of record NC_141158.1, read on the forward strand.
AGTAGACAGCTTGCTGAATAAACAGTCCTTGCTGGACCAAATCTGCCATAACTTTTGATAGAAGTGTCCAAATAAGATGTACCACATATCAAAACGAAGCTCTTGAAGAGTACTTTAAGCTCATGTAGCTTAATTCTGAAAATGAGGTACGATAAAAACTGTTCTAAAACAGCGTGCTGTCCTGAACTAGTTTGCATCAATACTAGCTCCATAAGCAATAGGCTTCAGCCACCAATGTATCCCTCAAGTATGGAAACTCATCCAATAGTGAATTAGGTCTCCAAGAAGCCTCTTCAGAGGGTACACCTCTCCATTTAATCAAATATTCCACAATAGAATGTGATCGAAGCTTCTTTTCGCGCTAACCTATAATAGCCTCTGGGATGTACTGAACAAGACCATCTTCATCAATAGGTGGCAGCTCATCAACTATATCCACTGGATCACCATAATAGGGCTTGAGCTGACTAACATGGAAGACGTTATGAATCTTTGTAGAAGAGGGAAGCTCTAGTCTGTAAGCCAAATCTCCAATCCGCTTAAGGATCCTGTAAGGGCCATAAAATCTGTGGGCAAGCTTATTACTGGATCCATCTTTCAATGTAGAGTACTTGGATTTGGGCACCTTCAACAAAACCAGCTCTCCTTCTTGAAACTCTAAAGGCCTCCTCTTCTCATCAGCATACATCTTCATCTGATCTTGAGCCTTCCTTAGATTCACCTTGCATTGCTGAAGAAGGGTCTACATTCTTTCCAACTCTTCCTTCCCATGAGGGTTGATCTTTTCATTAAAGATGACTGTGGGTAAGGGCACCTTGTAACCATACAAAGCCTCAAAGGGTGAAACTCCTATACTCGCATGAGTGGAATTGTTATAAGCAAACTCAGCCAAGTGTAACCAAGAATCCCATGAGGTTTGGACATCATAGCAAAAATGGCGAAGATAAGTCTCCAACCATTTATTAACTCTCTCTGTCTGTCCATCAGTTTGGGGATGATAAGCCGTAGATGGAGCCAACTTAGTACCTATAGATGTAAATACCGCTTGCCAAAAGTTACTCATAAACTTTGAGTCCCTATCATGGACAATCACCTGCGGTAATCCATGTAATCTGAAAATATGCTCCATAAACTGGTTGGCCACTTGAGAAGCAGTAAACTGAATTTTTGTTGGGATAAAATGAGGTGCTTTGGTGAGTCTGTCAACCACCACATAAATACTATTCCACCCCTTCTTGGTAGTAGGTAAGCCAGTGATAAAGTCCATAGTAATATGAGTCCATTTACCCGTAGGAATAGGCAATGGCTGCAACAAACCTCCTGGCTTATGGGTGCTATCCTTATTTTGTTGACAAGGCATACACTTCATAACGAAGTCCTTGACATCTTTCCACAGTCCTTTCCAATAAAAGCTCTTGCTGATCTTGTCATAAGTCTTGAAAACTCCCAAATGTCTAGCTAAAGGCGAAGAATATAACTCCTCCATAATTTTTCGCTTGAAAGAAGAAGTAGAGGGGATAACAATCTTGCCCTTCCACCAAATAAGACCATTTTTAAGCTGGTAATGCGAGTTTTCTTCCATAAGACCTTGCTGTAATTTCTGAAAGATTTGGCTGAATTCCTCATCTAAGAGATAGGCCTCTTGTAGTTCTTCAATCCAATCACTATGTAGTTCTGTCATGGCTGACACTTTGCAGGCCCACATACGAGAAAGAGAATCAGCCACTATGTTATCTTTGCCCCTTGTATGAGTGATGTCAAAGTCATAATTTTGTAATGTTGCTACCCATCGTCGTTGCTTTGGAGTGAGATTTGACTGAGTAAGGAAATACTTGAGTACCCGATGATCACTATGTACTCTGAATCGCCTGCCATATAAGTAATGGTGCCATTTCTTGATTGCATGCAGGATAGCCAACATTTCCTGGTCATAAACATTCATGGCCATCTCCTTATCTGTAAGCTTACGGCTTTCAAATGCAATTACTCCATGCTCCTGAAGCAAAATAGCCCCAATGCCACGGCCACTAGCATCACACTGTATAGTAAACTCTTTGGAGAAATCCGGGCATACAAGGATAGGAGCAGAAGTAAGTAACTCCTTTAACTGGTTGAAGCTGCTATCTGCAAGAGTATCCCAAAAGAAAGCCTCTTTCTTCAACCTGTCAGTCAAAGGAGCTGCAATTGCCGCATAATGCTTTATAAATCGGCGATAGAATGAGGATAGACTAAGAAATCCTCTAAGAGAGGTAGTAGCAGTAGGCGTTGGCCAATCTCTTATGCATTACACCTTCTTGGGATCAGCCTGTATTTCTTTTTCACTGACTATATGTCCCAAGTATTCCACTTCAGTTTGCATAAAAGAACACTTCTTCTCCTTAGCAAAAAGCCTATGATGTCTCAACACATCAAAAACCTTCCTCATATGTGACAAATGATCCTGTAAAGTCTTGTTATAGATCAAAATGTTGTCAAAGAACACCAAGACAAACTGAAAGAGGAAAGGTTGCAAAATCTTATTCATCAGGCTTTGAAAGGTAGCTGGAGCGTTTGTAAGCCCAAATGGCATCACCAAGAAATGGTAGAGCCCACGATCAGTCCTGAAAGGAGTCTTGACTTCATCACCCTCTCTCATGCGAATCTGATGATACCCTGATCTCAAATCAATCTTCATGAAGAATCGATCCCCCTTAAGCTCATCAAGCAAATCATCAATCCTGGGTATAGGATACCTGTTCTTCACTGTTATCTTATTGAGATCCCTGTAGTCAATGCACATTCTGAAAGATCCATCTTTCTTTTTGACTAACAGGACTGGAGATGCATAAGGTGAAGAACTTGGTTCAATGAATCCCGTTTCAAGAAGCTCTTTGATTTGCTTGGCTACTTCCTCTCGTTCACATTTTGATAGTCTGTAAGGTGGCTTATTGATTGTCTTTGAGTTGGGTTCCAAATCAATGGGGTGATCCACCGCTCTCTTAGGAGGCAATGAAGTAGGTACTTCAAATAAATCTCTATACTCCTCAAGAAGAGCTGTCAAGGCTGGATGGTTGGCTGAATTATTGGGCTGATCTTGTGTTTCTTTGTTCAAATGCAAAACAAATATCTGCGAGCACTTCTTGTACTCTTTCTTGAGTTGTTGAATGGTGATAAGCTGAAAATTAGATCTACTAGGGATTCCCTGTAAATGGATGAGCTGTCCATTGGAGAAAAACTCCATATATAACTGTGAGAAATCCATAGTAATCCTGCCTAAAGTCATCAACCAATCACAACCAAGTACAATATCTATGGGCCCCATTTCCAAAGTGATCAGGTTTACTTTGACTTCAAAATTTTCAGCCATCTGCAAAGAAACCTATGGGCAAATCTATGTGCTGATTTCCTCTTCACCATTAGCCACTTGTACTCTAATGGGCTGCTGTAAGTCGGTGGGAACACAATTCAACTTGTACATAATGGATTTATTGACAAAACTGTGAGTACTGCCACTATCTATCAAGATGAACACTGGCTTTCCACATATGCTTCCCTTCATATGAAGTGTATTAGGGCTCTTAGATCCCGTCCAAGCATCCATAGAGATAGAACAATTAGTGGCAGCAGGCAACTCATTACAAAATCCACCAGGATCAAATGGAACATCTCTGCCTGGATCAAAAGGAAAAGAGTCAGATGGATCATAAAAGTACTCCTGTCCACCATCATCCTCGAAATCTTCATTTTCAGCATTGATTGTCACTGCATTAGCTTCATCTATGTCATTTTCAAAGTCCTCAAGAACTAGCATACTTTGAAACTTTGGCTTGGCATTTTTGTATACACACTTTGAAGCATGGTCAGGAGTATACTTTTCTCCACACTTGAAGCATAAGCCTTTGTCCTTTCTTTCCTTGTAAAGATCCATGGGAATATTTTTGGAATTTGTATTGGCTGAAGTGGACTTAGGCTTATTGTCACCCTGCTTAAATTCAACCTTTGGACTGTTTGCTGTCCTGAAATTGCTTTGAAGCCTAGAAGCATTAAATGGAGGATAAGTTGGTACTCGTAAGCTCCCACTAGGCATATGATTGCTGCCATAAATGTTACCAACTTGCCCTTGCTTTAAAACAGTCCTTGGTTGTCCGTAACTTGACTGAAATGAAGACTCTTTCTTATACTTTCTTCCATAGCGCTCTGCAAGCTCAATAGCCTTGAAAAGTGAAGTAGGATTCTGTGCCATACCATCAGCTGACAAGGATGGTTCTAAACCATACATAAACTTATGTAACTTGGCCTCATCACTGATGTTTTCCACATACATGGTCAAGTTGAGGAATTGGTTTGTATATTCTCTTACACTTAGGCCCCTTTGTTCCAAACCATACCATCTTCGTTCTAGCTTCTCTTTTTCAAGAGGCAAATCAAAGACTTCGGCCATAAGTGCCTTAAAAGCTTCCCAATTCTCAATAAGTACATTCTCTTTCTTGATATACCTCCACCAAGTATGGGCAAATCCTTCTAAGTGCAAGGAAGCAAAGTGAATCTTCATAGCATCAATTTTAGGGAATATGTCAAAGTAGGACTCCATCTTAGAGGTCCATTCCTCTAATTCTGATGGTGAAGATGACTGGCCATTGAATTTGGATAAAACAATTTTGTCCTTGAATTCTCTATCATGAAAGGGTTGTTGTCCCAAAACTGGCTGATCAAGATTTCCAAGTACAGAACCTCCAAATTGAGACTGAAATCTTCCAACATATGACTGAGAATTACCATGTAATCTTCCTGTTGGTAAGGCACCCCTGGAATTCTGAGTATGCAGTCCAAAAGCTTGAGTATTGGCTCCATTCAAACTGCCCAAATAGTCATCATGCCTTTGTGAAGCTTCTCCTACTTCATACTAACTATTTGGAATGCCTCTTCTTCCAATGATCCCATCTCCATGACCATTTTGGTTGGATGGCTGAAGTGGGACTGAAGGGTCACTGTTTGAACAAGCCTTCTCATTAACTTCTTTTGATGCCACTTGCAATTGTATGAGTTTAGAGATTTGTGCCGAGAGTTGGTCATTGGATATTACCAACTTTTCAATAGAAGCCTTGGTCTGATAAGTAGATTGAGCCATATGCTCCATTATTGACAAGAGGGCCTCATGTCGCTCTCTATGTCTTAGTTCATGGGCACACAAAGTATCAGTGAGTATACTGATTTCTCCTTGTTGTTGAAGCTCTTCAGGGTTCTCTTGAAGTGTACTTTCCATCATGGAATCCCTGATTTGCTGTGCATAATCCTCCTGGACCTTATTTTTGCCTTTATGTCCTGCCATACTAGTGCAGTCCTGCAATATCCCTTGTCAGTAAAACGGCTATAACTTTGGCTAGGAAACTTCGATTTCAGAACTTTTTTATGCGAATCAAAGCTAACAATGCCCTCTTCGAGATGAGCTATAGCACGCTATAACAGGTTTAGGACAGAAAATTCTGTAGCTAAATTTTAGAGTCTGAACTGTCCAGTCTTGCACCCTATCTAGACCTGTAAGTGCCCTGTTTTGACCCTGTAATGCAAGAAAGTAACCTCAAATGGCTACCAAACCCTGCAAAGGGGTATATAGGACCTGTGGGTACCCTGTAGTACCTGCACTTGTGCTTCAACAATGAAGGGTATACCTGTATCCACCTGTAAATACCCTGTAAGCAACTTGTAAATTCTCTGTTTTACCCTGTTTTAGTCCTGTAGGTACTTGAGTCCTTGGAAAGTCTTCAATCTTCAATCCTCCACTCGTTGTACCTGTGTGAGGGATAAAACGGCATGACAGGCTCCCTACACGGGCTCCGAATCACCGGGAGGTGGGCAAAGTTCCCCCCGGGTCGGTTGGTTGCACCCCTTCGGGATCTTCGATAGTGAGGGAGGGTCACCTCTCTTTTGTCCCACTATCTCCCCTGGCATCCACCTTTTTCCTCGGTGGGAATATCAACATAGCAGAGGCTAGTGTGCTAAGCAATCAGCATGATATGCAATTCAAAAATATCCATTCAACCTTTCATGAGATGCAATTGATTGAGATAAGAAAACTTGAGATGGGAGAAGGGTTTTACCTATGCAATTCAGTGACTCATTGATTGCTAGTACTTACCCTTTTACAAATTTCCAATTTAGGCAAAAGAGAATCAACCAATCAATTGGATTAGAGTAAACAAAGGCACCAATCAATGTATTCAGTCAATAAGATTCAAGTGTTATGCTGAAATCTCAGAGTGAGGCCTTTAATTCACTGATTGAAGCTAATATGCATTAGGCAAGCATTGCATTCATGAATAGATGGATTCAAGCAAAGGTTGGCTGAGAATTTAATGAAAATGTTCAATTCTTTAATCTCTCAGTCAAATGGCTTAAGCTCAGCAATTGGATTAATGAGAGAGATTAAAAATTGAAGAGAGATACCTTGTCATGGCTGAAAATGACTTGCCAAATGCTTGATAGGGCTCCCGATTGTCCAATGTTAGCAAAATAATCCATAAGGCTTGCTCATCTAATGGTTGAGACCAATCTTGAAGCTTCAAATGCTTGAAATTGAAGCATTAAACCCGTTTCCCCCAATTTTTTGCTCCATAGAAGCTCTTGATCCTCAATCTTTAGCCATCTCGTGCTTAATCCTTGCAATTTGTTGAAGAATCCTTGCTGAAATGATTCCACGGGCCAAAAGGATGAAGAATCTTCAAGAAATTGTCAAGACTTGGAAGCTTGGACTGAAGCTTTCATGGCTGCCCATGGACTGTTCACCTAGGGTTCAAGAGGAGCTGAGGAATCTTTAAATGTGGCTGAGAATCTCAATATGGCTGAAGATTTATGCTTGGAATGGATCAAGAAGAGTGCCAGGGCTGAGAGGAAGCAAGCTGAAGCAGGGCAGGGCTGGAATCAGCCCAAAAATTGAGCCGCAATTTTCGGGGTTGTTTCTGACCTGAATGCTGGCCCAATCTTGAGCAATCTTGTGCTCAACCTGAAGCTCCTGATGAGTAGGATCTATTCCAGGTGATTTTTGGTCAAGAAGATCAGAGATGAGAGAGATATGAACAGATCTTGGAGCTGAACTTCCATGGAACCTGCAGGAATTTCCAGGAAAGGGGAAAGAGAAACCCCTCTTTTCAAAGTAACCATAGTTTGTTCCCAAACTAAGCCCGGTTAACCATCCTTTACCCTAGTTACCTTCAATTTTGTATAAAATTTGGTGACGTCCAGCCATTTAAGCCTTTATCCGCCATATCTGACCTTGGATATCTCCAGATGTAGTCACTTACTAACTGTAGTTGTCCTGCAGCACTCCACTAGTCACTGTCTTGTACCTTTTTTTTTTTGTCTGAAATTGATTTTGAAATAGCAAAATGAGACTGAAATTGGGAGAAAATAATGGATCAAAGACTGAAGCTCTAATACCACTTGTCAGAGAGAGAACCAGGGAGAGAGAAAGAGGAGAGAGAAAGACTGCAGAGGAGAGAGAAAGACTACAGGGAGAGAGAGAATAAGAGTGACGAGGAGAGAGAAAGACTAGATTTGGAGAGAGAAAGACAGGAAAGATGAGGAAGCCATAGAAGCTGTGAGCAAAAAGGGAGAGAAAGATTGTAATTGTATTGATATGTCAAAAAGATGTGAAAATTTACAACTTCTCTCCTTATATACCAATGTCTGTGTGACATGGCATATTATCAACATTCTAACTATTCCCAACTTCTTACAGAGTGAAGCTTGTATTGAGGGCTTCCAATCACTTACCATCTTGCACGAAGAAGAAGCTCCTGGAACGATCGAGCTCTACAATCAGTCTCGCGACAATCTGTCAATACCAGCACGTTCCTAGCGGTGAAGAACCCCCTACTACGTTGTCGGATCACGAGGGACCACTCTCTGGAGGCAGAGGACCACCCGAGAAGTTTCTTTGCTAAGTCTTATTCGTCTCAGACAAAGAAAGTGCCAATTATAATTACTAAAGCTTAATAAGCTTATTTTTAAAGCTTAAAAAGCTTAACTTTTTAAATCCAGTCGTTTGCAGCGGCAAGATGTGCTGAACGTCGCCGTCAAAAAGCTGGCGACATTCTCACGCAATTGATCAGATT